>NC_060119.1:914954612-915257642 GCF_021461395.2 Schistocerca americana | reverse complement strand
TCGCTCTATTATGTCAGCAACCAGCTGAGTTCTAAACTGACTGAAACAAGATTTTTTTCCTAACACTTTGTTTAGTAGGACACATAAATTGAAAATCCCAATGTCCTTCAGGAAAAAGAAAAAATTCTTGTATCCTTTGGTGTATGTTCACATTAGAGGGAAAGATGACAACTGCTGGTCCTGTCTGTCAACAGCATTCATTGAATTGTTGTTTTGTATAATACTTGGGGCTTCTGGACTGGGATTTGGTTTTCATATCAGTTTTTTCTGTTGCTGTGATATTGACATCTGTATAGATAGTGGATAGAATATTTACTTCTTTTTTACCCTTCCACTTCAGAGCCATGAGCTTGTGTGAAAATACCCCAAGAGTATCTTGTAGATCTGTCACTGCAGCATTTGTGCCTCTTTCAGTGAGCCTTGCAAACAATGAAGGGACAGTGTACAAGTTGTCAACATATACTGTATGACCATGACAGTTGCATGAGATCCATAACACCGTCACTAATTAGGATTTCTTTATTATTTGCCTCACATATTTTTCCTGTATAGTTATCAAATCCTGAACAGTAGCCACTATCTGTTTCACAAATTTCGGAGAACTTTATTCCAAAACATGCTCCTTTTTGGGGATCGAATTGTATGCAGTGAAGTCTATCTCTGAATATCATTAGGCACTCATCAATTGCAATATCTTATTCACAATAACAAAAACTTTGGAAGTTTTGTTTCAGATGGTCAGTAACAGATTGTAACTTGTTCATGTGCTTTGCAAGGTCAGCATTTTCATTATTTATAAAATGAATGAGCCTAGAAATATACAAGAATCTTGTATAGGGTATGACGTCAAAAAAGAGAGGAGTATGAATTGATTTATTGTTGTTGTTGTTGTTGTTGTTGTCGTCGTTGTCGTTTTCAGTCCGAAGACCGTTTGATGCAGCTCTTCATGCTACTCTGTCCTGTGCAAGCCTCTTCATCTCTGAATAACTACTCCAGCTTTCATCCTTCTGAATCTGCTTACTATAGCCATCTTGTGGCGTCCCTTTCGATTTTTACACCCACAGTTCCCTCCAATACTAAATTCGTGATCCCTTAATGTCTCAGAATGTATTTTGTTGAGTGACCCCTTTTTCTAGTCAGTTTGTGCCACATATTTCTTTCCTCTTCAGTTCTGTGCAGTACCTCTTCATTATTTATGTGATCTACCCATCTAGTCATCAGCCTTGTTCTGTAGCACCACATTTCAAAAGCTTCTTGTCTAAACTGTTTACCATCTACGTTTTACTTCCATACTTGGTTATGTACCAGACAAATACCTCCAATAAAAAGATTCATGACACTTAAATCTATACTCCATGTTAACAAATTTCTCTTCAGAAACGCTTTACTTGCCATCTCCAGTCCACACGTCATATTCTCTCTACTTTGACCATCATCAGTTATTTTGCTCCCCAAATAGCACAACTCATTTAGTAGTTCAAGTGTCTCATTTCCTAATCTAATTCCCTCAGCATCACCTGAATTAATTTGATTACATTCCATTACCCTTGTTTTGCTTTTGTTGATGATCATCTTATTTCCACCTTTCAAGACACTGTTCATTCCGTTTATTTGCTCTTCCAAGTCCTTTTCTGTCTCCGGCAGAATTACAGTCTCTTCAGCAAGTTTCAAAGTTTATATTTCTGCTCCCTGAGCTTTAATTCCTACTCCACATTTTTCTTTGGTTTTTGTACTGCTTGCTCAATGTGCCATTTCAGTAACATCTGGGATAGGCTACAACCCTGCCCCACTTCGTTCTTGACCATTTCTTCCCTTTCATGCCCCTGGAATCTCATAAATGCCATCTGGTTTCTGTACAAGTAGTAAGTAGGCTTCTGCTTCCTGTATTTTACCCCTGCTACCTTCCGAATTTTGAAGAAATTATTCCAGTCAACGTTGTCAAAAACTTTCTCTAAGTCTACAAATGCTATAAATGTAGGTTTGCCTTTCCTTAACCTGTCCTCTAAGGTAAGTCATAGGTTCAGTATCACTTCGCTTGTCCCTACATTTTTCTGAAATCCAAACTAATCTTATCTGAGTTCAACTTCTCTATCAGTTTTTCTATTCTTCTGTAAAGAATTCATGTTAGTGTTTTGCAACTGTGATTATTAAACTGATAGTTTGGCAATTTTCACACTGATCAGCACCTACTTTCTTTGGAATTAGAACTATATTCTTGAAGTGTGAGGGTATTTTGCCTGCCTCATACATCTTGCACTCCAGACGGAATAATTTTATCATGGTTGGCACTCCGAAGCTATCAGTAGCTCTGACAGAATGCTGTCTACTCCCAGGGCCTTGCTTAGACTTAAGTCTTTCAGCGCTCTGTCAAATTTTTGTCACAGTATCGTATTTCCCCCTCTCCTCCTTGTTTACATCCTCTTCCCTTTCTGTAATATCGTTTCCAAGTTCACCTCCCGTATAAAGACCCTGTACATACTCCTTTCACCTTTCAAATTTCTCTTCTTTGGTTGGGACTGGTTATCCATCTGAGCTCTTGATGTCGTACAGCTCCTTCTCTTCTCTCCAAAAGCCACTTTAATTTTGCTGTAGGTGGTATCCATCTGTCCTCTGGTAAAATATGGATCTAAATCCTGCCATTTCTCCTCTTAGCCATTCCTACTTAGCCGTTTTGCACTCCCTGTCAATCTCATTTTTAGACATTTGTATTCCCTTTCACCTGTTCCATTTGCTGCATTTTTAAATTTTCTCCTTTTATTAGTTAAATTCAATATCTCCAGTGTAATCCAAGGTTTTTTACTAGGGCTTTTTACCTATTTGTCCTCTGCTGTCTTCACGACTTCATCTCTTAAACCTACCCATTCATCTTCTAATGTGTTCCTTTCCTCTGTTCAAGTCACCTGTTGCCTAATGCTCCCTCTGAAACTTTCAACAAAGTCATATACTGGCCCCATATCCTTAATTTCCTACTATTTTGCAATTCTTTTAGCTTTAATCTACAGTTCATGAACAGTAAATTGTGGCCAGAGTCCGCATCTGCCTCTGGAAATGTCTTACGTTTTAAAATCTGGATCCAAAATCTGTGTCTTACTGTTATGTAATCAGTCTGAAACCTTCCAGTGTCTCCAGGTCTCTTTCATGTGTACAATCTTCTTTCACAATTCTAAAACGAAGTGTTTGTAGAGATTAAATTATGCTCTGTGCAAAGTTCTACCAGGCAACCTCCTCTTTCATTCCTTTCCTCCAGTCCATATTCTCATGCCCTTCCTCCCCCCCCCCTCCCTCCCCCTCTCTCCACCCCCCATCCCTGTAGGTCTGGAGGTTAGAATAGGCCAACTCACATGTTTGTGATGGTCCCCTGCAGGGTTTGACCTCCATTTTTCAAAATTTTCCTGAAGAGCAAGCCAATTGGGGAAGGGCGCCTTACATGGTGCGTCGTGTCCATCATGCGCTGTGGCTCTCAGAATACGGACGATGCGGGAAATAACTGTCTGCACTGTATATCCTTCCCCAGATGGTGCAGTACCCCTGAATGAATGTATTAGCTGCATTGGTTGATTAACTCCCTAAACCTTTCCTACTTTTGGGAGATTTTAACGGCCACAACCCCTTGTGGGGTGGCACTGTGCTTACTGGCCGAGGCAGAGATGTCGCAACTTTATTGTCTCAGTTCGACCTCTGCCTCTGAAATACTGGGGCCACCACACATTTCATTGTGGCTCATGGTAGTTACTTGACCACTGATTTATCCATTTGCAGTCCAGGACTTCTCCCATCTATCCACTGGAGAGCACATGACAACCTGTCACTGCCCATGCGTCAAGCCCATGGACGCCTGCCCGGATGGGCTTTAAACAAGGCGGACTGGGAAACTTTCACCTCTGCTGTCACTGTTGAATCTCCCCCACACAGGAACATTGATGGGATGGTTGAGCAGGTGACTACAACAATTGTTTCTGTGGCAGAAAACATGATCCCTCGCTCTTTAGGGTACCCCCAGTGTAGACAGTCCCTTGGTGGTCGGCGGAAGTCACTGAAGCAACTAAGGAGCGTTGGCAAATTCTACAACAGCATGAGCGGCACCCTTCGCTGGAGCACCTCATAGCCTTTAAATGGCTCTGTGCTCGCATTGACCATCTTATCAAACAACGGAAGCAGGAGTGTTGGGAGAGATATGTTTCGACCATTGGGTGCCATACGTCACCTTCCCAAGTCTGGGAAGATCAGACGTGTTTACGGGTACCAGACCCCAACAGGTGTTTCTGGTATTAACATAAATGGCGCGTTATCTACCGACGCAAATGTGATTGCCGAGCACTTTGCTGAGCACTATGCTCGAGCCTCTACGTTGGAGAATTACCCCCCAGCCTTTCGCACTCCCAAATGGTGGCTGGAAGGGAAAGTTCTCTTGTTTACTACGTGCCACAGTGAACCCTATAACGCCCCATTTACAGAGTGGGAGCTCCTCTGTGCCCTTGCACATTGCCCCGATACAGCTCCTGGACCAGATCAGATGCAGTCAGATGATTAAACATCTCTCATCTGACTACAAGCAACATCTCGTAATCTTCAACCGGATCTGGTGCGTGGCGCCTTTCCATCACAATGGCGGTAGAGCACAATCATACCAGTGCTCAAACCCGGTAGAAACCCACTTGATGTGGATAGCTATCAGCCCATCAGCCTCACCAATGTTGTTTGTAAGCTGCTGGAACGTATGGTGTGTTGGTAGCAGGGTTGGGTCGGGACCTGGAGTCACATCACCTATTGGCTCTATGTCAGGTCGGCTTCCGCCAGGGTTGCTCTATCACTGATACTCTTGTTTTCCTAGAGTCTGCCATCTGAACAGCCTTTTCCAGACGCCAACACCTGGTTGCCATCTTTTTTTATTTACGAAAAGTGTATGACACGATCTGTCGACATCATATCCTTGCCACATTATACGAGTGCGGTCTCCAAAGCGCACTCCCAATTTTTATCCAGAATTCCCTGTCGCTTCGTACATTCAGTGTCGAAGTTGGTGCCTCCCATAGATCCCTCCATATCCAGGAGAATGGGGTCCCGCAGGGCTCTGTATTGAGTCTATCTCTATTTTTAGTGGCTATTAATGGTCTAGCAGCAGCTGTAGGGCTGTCCGTCTCACATTCTCTGTATGCAGACAACTTATGCATTTCATACTGCTCCGCCAGTAATGGTGTTGCTGACAGCGCCTACAAGGAGCCATCCACAAGGCGCGGTCATGGGCTCTAGTCCATGGTTTCCAGTTTTTGCTGTAAGGTCGTGTGTTATGCACTTCTGTCGATGTCTTTCCATAATGACGATTCACTCACTGTAGTGGAGACATATCAGTTCTTAGGACCGGTTTTTGATGACCCTTTGACTTGGCTTCTTCACCTTCAGCAGCTTAAGCGGAAATGCTGGCAGCACCTAAATACCCTCCACTGCCTGAGCAACACTAACTGGGGTGCAGATTGCTCTACACTGTTCAATCCCACCTTGACTATGGGAGTCATGATTCTCCGGTGCCCTCAGTGTTGCATTTACTTTACCCAGTTCACCACTGTGGCATTGACCCAACAACAGGAGCTTTTAGGTTGAGTCCAGTACCAGCATCCTTGTGGAAACTGAAGTGCCTCCATTGCAGGTTAGGCGTGCACAACTGCTGGCCGTAGCACATGTTCGTAGTTCTCCTGCACATCCAAATCACCATCTCCTTTTCCCACCCACGGTGGTTCATCTCCTGTATCGGCGGCCTAGGTCAGGGCTTTCAGTTGCAGTTCGTGTCTAATCCCTTCTTTATGAACTGGAGTCCTTGCCTTTACCACCTATACTTGAGGTCCATTCAAGAACAAGGCTGTAGCTTTGTCTGGACCTTTCACATGGCCCCAAGGACTCGGTTAACCCCACGGCTCTCTGCTGCCACTCCCTCTTGATTCTTGTCAAATATCAAGACCATGATGTGGTTTACACAGACGGCTCGATGGTTGATGCTTATGTCCGCATTCCTTGCCTGATGGCTGTAGTGTTTTCACTGCCGAGTTGGTGGCTATATCTCATGCTCTTGAGCACATCTGTTCATGCCCGGGGGAGGCGTCTCTTCTGTGTACTGACTTCTTGAGCAGCCTACAAGCTGTTGACCAGTGCTACCCTCGTCATCCTTTGACAGTGACCATCCAGGAGTTCATCTATGCCCTGGAACAGTCCGGTCGTTCAGTGGTGTTTGTCTGGACCCCAGGTCATGTCAGAATCCCAGACAACGTACTTGCCGACAGGCTGGTCAAACAGGCTAAGCGGTAACCACTTATGGAGATCAGCTTCTCTGCAACTGACCTGCGTTCAGTACTACGCCTCAAGGTTCTGAGGCTTTGGGGGACAAAATGCCATAACCTCAGCATGCACAACAAACTGCATGCCATTAAGGAGACTATGATTGTGTGGCAGTCCTCCATGCGGGCCTCTCGCAGGTACTCTGTGGTTCTCTGCCGGCTCCGCATTGGCTACGTTTGGGTGACACACAGCTACCTCGTGCGCCGTGATGACCTGCCTCATTGTCAGTGCGGTGCCTGGCTGATAGTGGCCCATATCTTGGTGAGCTGACCTTCTTTGCCTGCCCTACAACGGACTCATTGCCATTTAATGCTTTTAGGGTGCATGTTGTAATGTGTCGCAGAGTGACTGGTTTTTCCTTTTTATTCTTGTGGTTGGCCAGCCACAGTCATCTGCTGTCTAGTTTTTACCCTTTCTACCTGTTTATTGCTTCTCTCTATGGTTTTCTTCTCCTATTTTTGTCTGTAGTAGTGCTGGTTGTCCTTCTGTCGTTCTTCTGGTTCTTCATTTCTCTTGTTATTGTGCTGTACGTCTCCTTTCTTTTCATCTTTCCCTTGTATAATTATTTTATTGGGAACAACGGACCAATGACCTCGCAGTTTGGTCCCTTCCTCCCCTCTTTTAAACAAACCAACCAACCAACCAACAATCAACCAACCTCCTCCCCCAACGAACCATGGACCTTGCTGTTGGTGGACTGGCTTGCGTGCCTTTGCAGTACTGATTAGTGTACCGTAGCTGCAACCCCAACAGAGTGGTATCTGTTGAGAGACCAGACAGATTTGTGGTTCCTGAAGAGGGGCAGCAGCCTTTTCAGTGGTTGCAGGGGCAACAATTTCGATGATTGACTGATCTGGGTTTGTAACATCAACCAAAAGGGCCTCATTGTGCTGTTACTGTGAATGGCTGAAAACAAGGAGAAACTAAAGCCATAATTTTTCCCAAGTGCATGCATCTCTACTGTATGATTAAATGATGGCATCATCTTGAATAAAATACTCCAGAGGTAAAATAGTCTGCCTCTGGCCAGGGACTACTCAGGAGGATGTTATCATCAGGAGAAACAAAACTGGTTTTCTGCAGATTGGAACACAGAATGTTAGATCCCATAATTGCATAGGTAGGTTAGAAAACTGAAAAGGAAAATCGGATAGGTTGAAGTTTGATATAACGGGAGTTCAGTGGCAGGAGGAACAGGATTTCTGGTCAGGTGAATACAGGATTATAAATACAAAATCAAATAAGGATAATGCAGGAGTAGATTTAATAATGAATACAAAAATAGGAATGTGGGTAAGTTACTATGAACAGCATAGTGAATGCGTTGTTGTAGTCAAGATACAAACAGTCAACATCAGCAACAGTAGCACAAGTTTATATGCCATCTCCACAATGATGAAGAGATCGAAGGATTGTACGTGGAGTTAAAAGAAATTATTCAGGTAGTTAATGCAAATGAAAATGTAACTGTGATGGAGGCCTGGAATTCAGTAGTATGAAAAGGAAGAGAAGGAAAAATAGTAGGTGAGTATGGACTGCCATAAGAATACTTAAAGCAAAATATGCTTGAATTTCTTCAGAATTAGCAGGAAACAAGGCATTGTTTGATTTCAAAGTATGACACTTTTCGTAAAAATCTTTTGCATATCTGTCTTTTTCCACTGCTACATTCTCTCAGAACAACAAATGGACCCTGTTTCTGTAAATATCTAAGGGGGTTAGTTGTCGAGGAAGTTGTCTTTGAACCCTAGAATTGATGGCACTAGAACCAGAAAACGAAATTTTGGAAGGTTTATCGTGATTTATTCCCCATTTTAATTTTTCTACCTTCTGTTTTTTACCAGCACTCATACCTGTTGGTGCAACATCACTGTCACTATCTCTTTGATCACTTTCAGGTTTATCACCGTCACCTTTATTCAACAGACTTTTGATTTCCATGTCTGAGAGAAACTTTTTATGGTATGAAATTGCTTGTGACTACACAGCTGGTGAGAAACCTTGAGAATTGTTGTTTATAACTCACAAAATATTAAGGGAAATAGTGTGTGTGGTACACTGCGACATAGATATATTTCTCAGCTTTCCAATTGATTATAACGTGTTGTGCCATCTTTTGACAGAAAAGAAGAAACTATAGCTGCTTGGCCTGTCTCACAGCCAGCATTGTAATAATGAATTTGAAACCTGTGGCCATCTGTATAAGCCAGTGGGTTTAGCTGCTTTTCTACATCAAGTTACTCATGTTGGGAATTGTTCTTGATTCAAATTCTGAAATACGTACTTTTCTTCATTGCTGAAGGAATTTCAGAAAACCGTGTGTTCAGTAACTTGGGTTTATCATCAGTATCGTTACCATTGCTATCACACAGTGAAGGTATTAAGTGCATTTTACCACTAGTGTACTTAGCATAAGACCAGCATTTCCTTAGGTTTTCTGCCAGATTTATAGACAGGATTTAGTTTTGGAAACTATTAAAAGCATCTCACATACAAGATTGTGCTGATTTTTGAGATTTTATAAAACTTTGAAAGTCTTGGGGATTTAGTATTCTTTCAAATTTGGCTTGCTTTTTTCGTAGTGTCTGCAGCAGTGTTCTGACCTGTTTTATATACCATGGGGATCTGTACCATCAGTTATTAATTTATTTTTGTGTATCTCTCTCGATTACCATCGATACTGTTTCTTTGAATTTATAGCTCTGTGAGGTTTCTTCATTACTCTGATGGATGTAAACAGAGACTCAGTAGTATTGGTGTGATTCTAACATAATTTTTTTGTCCATATATGTGGTATCTTTATTTCTGGACAAAATTATTTTATGAATTAGTTTAATATGTTGTCATGGAGAATACTCAGAAAACTGTTTTGTTGATAATGAACTTTCTCAAAAATACATGGAAACAATTGTAGGTGCGAGAACTCAACTTGACAGAAGCTGCGGCAGCTGTACGTTCTGATCTGTGGTTAATGTGCCAACGGCCATATGTGGTGATGGGTTCACTCTTGGTATATTTGGTGGCAATAGCAGGCTTCATACAAGACCCTTTGCCAGAGGAAGATGAAGATAATAACAGATCAGGAGTCCCAGGAGGTAGATCATGGTGGTATTCATTACCAATTGGCTCTCGTTGGATTGACTGCTTCTTTCGACCTGCCCAAGCTCTTGGAATGTGAGTAGTTCTTTAACAATACTTTGCTTGTGTGATCAGTGTACAGTAATTCCATTCTGCTTTAAGAAAAGTAGAATACTTGCATTCAGTCAAAGAAAATACTATTTTTTGTAATTCTAGTGTAAACTGAAATTGCAGCTGATACATTTGAGTATGTACATAGTTAGTCACCATGAAAGTGCAATGCTATCACGTAATTTGTGTGCCATTAGTATCACTTCTTTAAATTTATGCTGTGTGTTGTTGGACAGAAATGTCATACCTTCAAGTCATACCTTCAAGACCTTTCTTTCACTTTCTGCATTCATTTGGTTCGTAATGGATCATCGAGACATAATTACATTCACACAATTTTATTTCTATATTACTAAAGACATATTTTAGTGATGTTTCCCATCTTTCATCTATATATTGCTTGGATTCTTTACGTATCTCTGTGAGCCATTTCTGACTGTTCTCTCTCTCTCTCTCTCTCTCTCTCTCTCTCTGTGTGTGTGTGTGTGTGTGTGTGTGTGTGTGTGTGTGTGGGAGGGGGGGGGGGGGGGTTACCATCATGAATATATGTCCATAGAACTTTAGTTGCCATTTCCTTATTGACTCAATCAGCCTTTCATTATCCCTGTACAACTCTTTTCTTCCTCACAGTCGATACTGTTCATCCAGTATCTTAGGACCCAATATTTTCCAAAGGATCTTGCATTAAAAATTCTTGGCATCTCTCAGGCCAGCCTTTCCTATCTATCTGATTGTATATAGACTTTCAGTTTCGATCAGTGTGTTATAGTGCCTGAGTTCAGCTTTTCTTGTGATTGCCCTTTTCTTATATAGGACAATTGTCCTATGAAAGCAATGCTCATCCTCTGTCTTCTGCTGTCGTTGGCCTTTATTTGCTTGTTTTTATCTTTATTACTTCACCAACGTATCTGAAACTGTCCACTTTTTCTATTTTACGGTACTCTGTTGTTAGGTGATGAGTTATTGTTCAGATGTCGGTAATGTACTTTGTTTTCTAAAGAAGTTTGGAGACCAGCTTTTTTTGCATTTTTGTTCAGTATGTTTATCTGCTTCACAGCTGCCTCTGCATTTCTTGACAGGATTCACCAGGTAATTGGCAGATGCAAGACAGCTGACTCTTAACATCTTTCTTTGAACCTCCAAAATATCTTGTGTTCATTATAGCTGCATTAATAAATTGTTTTTGGAAAAAATTTTATTCAATTAAATTTTGTGTCCTGATTTCTCCTTTTTTATATTGAACAAATATGTTGCTTGACAGCTTTTCATTTTATCTTTAAATAAAATCGTCCATGATGCAAGTGAAAATTCTAAGGTTTCTTGAAAGTGAACATTTATTTCCAGTCATTGCCCATTTTACTAGTCTCCATATTTAATTGATTCACTATTATGTAATCTTGGGGGAGGACACTACTCTTTGAATGACAGGTTGACATTATGTGAATTCATAATGTCTTGTCTTTCTTGTAGCTCCGTGTCAACAAAACCACCTCTAACCAATGATTTTGTTGCAATATCTCATCTTACAAACTGTGCATCTTTTTTCATGAACAATGCCAAAATAATTTCTACTTCTGTAAGTGCCATCAACCAACTTCCTCAGTGTCAGGTGAAGGTAAAAATGTAACTATTATCTCGTCATTGAAATTCTGTGCAGTTGCGAAGTGACTTCAGCACTGTACATCAGGAGAAGAGCTTGCATTGTTAAAATTTCGGCCATCAAATATTGCCAAATCTACAAACAAAATCAGTCTCCAAATTACTGTGCTCTGCATTTTATAATAATTATTTTTTTTACTTGCAGTTTACAGACAGAGTAAATTTATTTTAATTATTTAACATACAGAGATTTTTGAAACTGTAGAAAATAAAAGCTTGACGTTAGAAATCTCTCTAGCACTGTCAAAAAGTGTTGTCTTGGTTGGTTCGCAGGAGAGCTTCTGTAAAGTTTGTAAGGTAGGAGGTGAGGTACTGGCAGAAATAAAGCTGTGAGGATGGGGCGTGAGTCGTGCTGGGGTAGCTCAGTTGATAGAGCACTTGCCCGCGAAAGGCAAAGTTCCCGAGTTCGAGTCTTAGTCCGGCACACAGTTTTAATCTGCCAGGAAGTTTCAGGAGAAATTATATTAAAATTCCATTTAGGTGTTGCTCATTTTCTTTTAAAGATTTTCCCCAAATCACTCATGGTGATGGCAGGCTGTAGAGATTCGAATGAAATTGATCTACTAAACAGAAAAGAGAATGTTATAAATTAGTTCGAATTTTGCTTCATGGTATTGTTGTGCAAACTGTTTTAGTGGAATAGAAATCTGTTAAATGATGCCACTTTTCTGTTTGTGATTTGACTTGTAGGTTAAAGTGTTGAATTTCAGTGTCAACCACTTCCATATCACACACCATATGCAATCTGTCATATAAATAATTTATCACCATATAGTCTTTTGCGTCAGAATGTTCGCAGGTGTATGTCCTATCAGTCTTGATAGGTCTACATAACTTAATTACATTTTAAACAGTGGAAAAAGTAGGATCAAATAACAGTAATATGGAAAGGATAGATTGCTAGTCACCACATAGATGAGGCATAGAGTCACAGACAGGTGCAATGGGTGAGTGCATTGGTGGGGTAGAAGGACTTGAGTGGGAATAAGGAACGGGATAGGTTGTTGGTGGAGGACACGGGTTAGCAAAGGTTGAAGGCGAAGGGGGGGGGGGGGGGGGTTATGGGAATTATTAAGGATATGTTGTTGGGAGAGATTCCATCTGCTCACTTCAGAAAAGCTATTGGTAGGAAGAATCCAGATGGTGCAGACTGTGAAGCAGTCATTAAAGTGAAGCACATTGTGTTGGTTGCATTTTCAGCACCTGGGTGGTCCAGCTGACACTTGACCACAGTTTGTAAATCACGCAGCTGCTTTCTTAGGTGGCCCTGCCTTTTACAGCAAAGGAGATGTCTGTGACAAGACTAGTAAATAGTAGCAGGAGGACAGGTCTCTCATCTTCGTCTATTGTAGGAATATGAGCTATGAGACAAGGGGTTGGTAGCAGGGTTGGAATAGGGAAGAACAAGGATATTGTGTAGATTCAATGGGTGGCAGAATACCACTATGGGAGAGATGGGGAAGAATTTTCTCATTTCAGTGCATCACGAGAGATAGTCAGAATCCTGGCAGAGAAAGTTATTCAGTTGATCCATTCCTGGGTGCTACTGAGTCACAAGAGGAGTGCTCCTTTGTGGCCCGACAGTGGGTATGTTTGAGGTGGTAGGTGATTAGAGAGACAAGGTATGAGAGCCCTGATTCTGAATTAGGTTAGGAGGATAATTTTAGTCGCTGAAGGCCTCAGTGAGAGCCTTGGAAGCTTTGGAGAGGGGCTGTTTGTCACTGCAGTTGTGATGACCACAGGTGGCTAAGCTATATGAAAGGGACTTCTTGGTATGGAATGGGTGGTAGCTGTTGAAGTGGATGTTTTGTTTGTAGTTGGTAGCATTGATGCGGACAGAGGTACTTAAGTAGCCATCTGTGAGGTGGACGTAAACACTGAGAAAGACAGTTGAGGACCAGGTAAAGTGAGTGGGGAAGAAAGTGTTGAAAGAATGTTTATAGGTCTTCTCATCCTTGATCTAGATCACAGTGATGTCATCAGTAAGTCTGAAGCAGGTGAGAGGTTTGGGATTCTGGGCGCATAGGAAGGATTCCTCTAAATGGCCCATGAATAGGTTGGCACTGGGTGGTGCCATTCGGCTTCCCACTTGTGTACTGCAGATTTGTTTGTAGGTGATGCTTTAAAAGGAGAAGTATTGTGGGTTGGTTTCATTTCCTCCACCAACCCTCCACAGTTCCTGTTCCAGTTCCACCCAGCACCCTCTTCGTTACTGTCTATATCACCTCTCCCTACACTAATATCCTCATTGCTCACGGCCTTGCCGCTTATTGAATGCTATCTTTCCCAACACCAAACCTATAATGTCCTTCCTGGTCACCATGGCAAACTGAATCCTCACTGAAAATTGCTTTTTCTTGGAAGTCATCACCTACAAACCTATATGTGGTACAGCAGTGGGCACATGCAAAGCACCAATCCATGGCAACCTATACATGGACCATCTAAGGAATCTTTCCCAAACCCCTCACCTGGTTCAGGTTCACTGATGACAACTTCGTGATGTGGACTGAGGTTGAGAACATCCTATCCACATTCGTCCAGAACCAGTGGTCATCGCCACTGTAGTGTGATGAACAGTCCCTCTCCAAAGATGCCAAGGATTTCACTGAGGTCTTCACAAACCAAAATTACCCTCCCATCCTTGTCAATAGAGAGATCTCCCATGCCTTGTCTACCCAGTCACCTACCACCTCCCACGTACCCAGTCTGGCCTAAAAGGAGCACTCCTCTTGTGACTCAGCACCACCCAGGATTGGATCAACTGAATCACTTTCTCTGCCAGGTTTCGACTACCTCTCCTGTTGCCCTGAAATGAGGAATTTTTCCTCATCTCTGTTACTTGAAAAGCCAGACTTACAATGACACTAAATTCCTTGCTCATGGTGTCCAATATTATTATAGCAAAAACCATGTTCAAAGTTTAAAATAAACATAACTTAGTGCAACTATGGGCTGTTTTTCATTCGAGAAAGGGAATGAGTGTGATTGACAATATAGATTAAAATACTTGTTCCAAAGTGGCCTTGTGCTAAATCTATATAGATGTGGTAGTGATGTATGTGTATGTAGTAGTGATGTAAGTTTGGGAATCAATGCATTGTAAACATGACTGATCATATGCTCCAGTTAAATGATGTACTCTTATTTATTCCACAATGTGTAGGGATGTGCTGTAATGGAAGTGGTGACTGCATGATGAGTTAAACACTGGTTGTCGGGAAGAAGGAGGCAGTACATTTTGTAATGTTTGAGTGAATCCCAGAATGTATTCTTAAGGAACTGTCAACCTCTTCTAATTATTCTCTGAAAGGCATTCAGTTCTTCTTTGAGAAGTTCTTTCAAGTGTGAGTTGCACTGTATTAAAATATGAAGATGTCATTGTTGTTTGGCAGGTATATCAGGTTGTTTGTTTCACTCAACTACACTATCCTTTTTTAACAAATATCCAGGCATGTAATGGGTTCAGCACATGTTTTGGAGTGCAGCTGTAGGTCACTGTGCTTAGTAGCTCCATTGTACGGTGGTGATAAGTTGCATACTGTGTCACTGTTCATCTACCAGTACTTCTCACAAGTGCTAATTTTACATGCAGTACTGGAAAATCATGCACAAAATACAAGCATAGTAATTAGTAAATGTAGCTGTTATGTGATTTTACTGCCTCATAAATTTTCCCTATGGACATAGCCATTGGATTTGATTTTTCATAATGAGAAAGTGTTCATGTTATAACCATAGAGTTGTGCCAGTTTTTTGAAAATAACATAATTATGGATCTAAGTTCTCTGTAGGTAAAAAGATTTGAGAATACGTTAGTCTGAGTTTATTAAGTTTGCTGACTACACAAATCTTCATAGCAAGCTTAGATGTTAATGATTTTATATGACTGAGATGCAATTGAGAACACTAACAGAAATTCTAGCTAACATGTTCTCTTTAACTAATGTTTAGTCAACTTTCCAGCTGTATTGTAGGCAGGCATCAAAATTGTTTAAGAAGTGGAATAAACAAAACATGAACTTCACTTATTGGTGTTCATGTTTGTTAATAAAGCATCACAAGATCCGTGGCAATATTGAAATATTGTAAGTAGAACATTTTCAAAGACTAAGAGGGTTCTGTTTGCCTGCACACCACTTACCTATAATGGAGACATTGATTGGTGAATAAAAAACTTGAACATAGTAACTCAGCATATGAACTTGTATCCACTTGAAATGTGTGGCCACCCCCACCCCCCCTCCCCCCCTCCACATATACAGATATAAGGGCAATGTGAAACATTTTTGCTCTGGCCATGAAAGTTAGTATTCTTTGGATCAAAGATTCCCTGATTTCAATGTTGTTCCCTTGTTGATTAATTTACTTTGGATAAATGATTCTCCAGTGAACTCATTGCATCCCTGTAATCCAGTCCTGAAATGTTTGCAAATGCACATGTATGGATGCTGTCATCTCTCCATTGGGGTGAAAAAAATTTTTGTCTCACATTTCTAAAGACTTAGGTGGAATGAGAGGCTGCCAAATCTGGTAAACAGGGTGTACATCCCAACAATTTGTATATCAAATCCTTCAGGTCTACCAGAGGTGGGTTATTTCCTCTAAACAGTCCCAGCTTCCTGTCATGTATGACTTACACAGTATTTGCTAGTTGTTGTTTTAGCATTTGAATGGTAATCACATCAAGTATCCAAATTCATCTTAGAAAACACTTGCCGTAACTTATCTGACTGATGAAATTAAATTTGCCTTCTTTCAGTCAGTGTCACCGATTTCCACCCTCTGTTTTCATTGCCATTTCATTTCTAATTTCTAGCATGTGGTGGTGGATTTATGTCTGATGCACAATAACAAAGTAGCACATAAAATCAGACAATTTTTTTTAAAAGAGTCCAAAGATTACTGAGAAATTCATTTATTTACTTGCTTTATGTATTTATGTGTCTTTTAAATAAAGTATTGTATAATGCCCAAGAGAAGTTGGACAAGTGCTTAAATACTACAGTACACAGAACAGAAGCAGTGCTTGACCAAGTAATCTTTTGCATGTGACTTGAATTTATCCTTGTCAGTTATTATTTTTATGTAGCTCGGTAATGTGTTATACAGTTTGATGCTGGGACGAAGAATAACTTTTTGGAATAGTGCTGCATTTGTCACTAAAATTGTATGTCATTTGTTTGTGTTAAGTTTTTTGTAGTTATTATTTTTTCTGATTTTTTTTTCTTGTCCAATCTCAACATTAAAGTATTATATTTTCTGTAGCCTGAAAAGTTTCTGACTTGCTCAACAGTGTTCTCCAACTACTACTCAATGTTGAGTGAGCATATGCAAAATATATATTCATGAGTTTATTATATGAAATACAGCTCCTTATTGTTCTTATTATTAAATACATTTTTCTCATGTTGCCTCTCAGGTTTTCTTGGTGTGATTGATTAATAGAGTGCTTCCAGGTTCCCAGTGTAGTAGTAGTAGTAGTAGTAGTAGTAGTAGTAGTAGTAGTTTCCGTTGTATGCAGAATATATGGTGGCTGATCCTGTCATCTTCAGGTGCTGCGAGTGGTGCTGTTATGTGGACTAACAGTCTGGAGTCCAATCAGACTGTAAACTGTTGTTGGCAGAGTTCTGCTCCCATTGCACATATGCTAGTGATCCTCTCTTGTTTTGTGAAAAGAAAATATTGCAGTTTCAGTTGAGTAATTCCTTGTAAACCCATCCTGACGTACTATATTATTAGGTTGTATTTCTTTAAGAAATCTTACTGTCTTCTAAGTAAAAAAATTTCAAGTATTTTTTAAAAGACTGACAGTAAAGAAAATACTCTGTATCCAGAATCAATCTTTCACTCTAAAAAGGGGTGTGTGTGCTGTTTTGAAACTTCCTTTCAGAGTAAAGCTGTGTGGCAGACTGACAAGGCAAGGTTCCGGATTTGAGTCCTAGTCCTGCACATTGTTTTAATCTCTCAAGAAGTTTCAAACTGATCTGTAGTTTGTCACCAGAACATGGCTTCTTTTCTTATGTAGTGGTCTCACTTTTTAAGTAGTCTGGGAAGATGACAGTAGGTAACAACAAACTTAAATGGTGTTTACATCAGTGGTTCAGATGTTATGTCTGCAAAAATTTTTGGAATCAAATTCAGTATATTGTCTATTTCCACGCAGTGTTTAGTTTTTAGTAGCTTAATTTCTTACTGTATGTGGACTCGGGTTCAATCCTGGTACTGTCAAGGGGATTTTCTTGGCGGGAGGGCAGGTACGTGTTGCACTTATCCTCGTGATGCAAATTAAGGTGCTAGTTGATTGAGAAGTAGTGCCTCGAAGGTTGGGAAAGTTGGAAAACGGCTGAATTACTTAGTCCCTATGTAGGTAAATGCCCTCACCATATCCGTAATTCCGTGGATTTTGTGAAACGTCTCGACAACTTCAGACTGAAAGATACTGATATCCTAGTGAGCTTCGACATGGTTTCACTATTCACCAGAGTTAGTCAAGCTTATTGAGCAGAAATTTGACGAGAAGACCACCAAACTCTTTAGGTGTGGATTGTTCGAGCTACTAACATGATGTTTACATTTGGATTACATAGTGCAGATGAAAACTGCATGAGGAAACATAAAACAAAAACAATATAATGGTTACAGTTTCACTTTTGGCCACTGACTGTCTCGTACTGAATACGTACTTTAACTTGATACTGACAGCATGGTGATTAAGTAATGAGTGTTGTCCTCCAGCTGATTTATAACATATTGTCATATAGATGTTTACGTTTTGGTAGATAAGCACAGACTAAGGCCTTGTGCCTATTTACAGAAGTAAATAATATGGAAAATTACAGTTTGTTGAAATATAGAGCTATTACAAAGAACAAAGACACAATGGCCATTGATATGAGTTTGTTTAACCAATAGCTGTAAATTAGAAAATGGCAGAATTAATGATAATGTTTTGTTGGAGAGCAACTCATTGTGGAAGGGGATTCCCAAAATTTGCTAGACATTCTTGAGAAAGTGTTATTTTCTAATCAGAATAATTAACAAACAAACAAGTTATTTTAGTGGAAATTTGCATTTTTGTACACAGAAAAAAATCAGGACGATGAAACTGTGTTACTGACTTTTATAAATAATTGCATTTTAATGTTGGAAATTATGGAACATCATACATTTGAATACAAATAACTTTTGAAGTATAAAGTTTTTGTTGAATAGAGAAAAATGGGGGCTTTCTTATGAACTGTTCTAATTTGAGAAACAAATAATTTCTAGCTCATCGAAAATTTCACCTTCCCATGTTTTGTGTGTGCAGTAAATCACTAATATTTCTCAAAATAAAATATTTCCCGTTAAACTAATTATTCTATAGTTATCAGTAATGAAGAAATTACACAGTGAATAGTAAAGTTTTATGAATGCCTATTTGCATAAGGAATTGGATGTTTAGAGTATCCACTAGGACAAAATAATATTGATGTCGAATGGTATAAGAATGAATAGGATAGTTCCCCTTTGCTGTGTTACACTCTGTGTACTTAATTCTGTACCACTGATTTTGTAAAATTAATGTCATCTATTACTTTCATACACTATAGTTTTTCTCTGTATTTATGTTTGCTTTTTTCAGCTGGTGCATCTGATTGCCTCTCTTTCTGATGATTTTGCAGACATGTTTATACATCCTGCTAACTGTTATAGATCCCAGTCTATGTAAATGCATACTATCCTTTCCTAGGCAGTTTTAAATTATAAATTTGTTTGTGTCTATGAACACTGCTATCACAATATTATTTAAGACACAATTTATCTTGCAGATGTATTTATAACTCACTAATTTCCTTTTTATAATGCTACAAATTAGTACTTAAATGAGGCAGGTTTTTAGCGAATGTGTCCCAGTGTGTATAAAGACACCTCTGTATCTATGTTTGATTTCAGAGTCAGACTGTCCTACATTATCTGGTTTTGCCTTTCCAATATTTCTTGAGCTGTTGTGTTCTATTTCCAGGTCACATACAAATTTTCCAGTTTGGAACAATGACATTTGTCAACAGCGAATGACTTATTAATATAAATGCCATTTGGTTATCTTGCATAGTTGCAACACTGCCTTTCCTTTCACTATGTGTCACCAACTTTCATTTATATTTTCAGAATTTTCTCTTATTGGGCTTTGTGCAAAAGCTTCTGAAACCCTACATATGTTTTTGTGTTCATTGTTCTTACTAAGTCTGGGAACCTTCGGAGTGGCATAATAAGAAAGCAATTTCTCTCAACTTGGACGGTGGTGGATTTACAGGGTGGAAGAACATTAAGGATGCTGGTACAGCTTGATGAGCTTCATGCCTAGCCATATTAAAGGCAAAATTCAACTATGGTATGGTATTGTCCCATTACAGTGGCACCTCAGAATGGTAAATAATAAGAGCAGTGGCCGGCTGTGGTGGCCGAGCAGTTCTAGGCACTTCAGTACGGAACCATGTGGTTGCTACGGTCACAGGTTCGAATCCTGCCTCGGGCATGGATGTTTGTGATGCCCTTAGGTTTGTTAGATTTAAGTAGTTCTAAGTCTAGGGGACTGATGACGTCAGATGTTAAGTCCCATAGTGCTTAGAGCCATTTGAACCAATAAGAGCAGTCTTAGAGTTCCTGTTAACTGTTTCCACAAAAGATGGTTGAGGGGTAATAGGGGGTGGTAGTTTCTTGATGGAAGCCATTCTAAAAACAAAATCTGTGGAACTTGCGAGACACGAAGGCTGGGCTGTCATTGCTGATGAGAGTGACAGAAGGGCCAAAGATAAAATAATTTTACTAAGGTGTTTTGTGCTAGTCCCTGCGGTTAACCACCCCACTTGGCATCAACCATTCAAAATGCAAGGAGGGTCCACTGCTACAAAAATATAGTGGTATCCTGCCTGAGTCTGGGGAAGGAGACCAACATTGTCAATGAAAATACATTCCATGGCATGGTTGGAATTCAGCAATCCACTCTTACTTCTCCAACTTTGTTTTGACAACTTACATTCTCAGCACTGTCCAACCATCCTGTTTATATAAATAAAGAGCAAGTGCCACATTGCATGTTGTTTGATCTTCTGTATGGTTTTATAGGTGCCTAAGTTCCCACCTAACAAACACTGATGGTAATATTTAAAGATGGCTGAAATGAGATCCCGAGGCAAACAAATTTTCCAGTCACCATTGCCCTTCAATTGTAAATACACAATTCCCGTATAAGCTGGTACCTGGACACTTCTTCCCCAGATTGAAAATGCTGTTTAATATGTAACAGCCCCTAGGTCAGAATCCTGTTGTGCTAGATCACCAAACAACTCGGGCACCTCCATCCTGGTTGGACATTCAACGAACCAAAGTTTCCTCATCACCAGACACAAACATATGGCTCAGCATGTCAGCCACCCTTCCCACAAAAAATGTGCAATAAACCATGGGTAGCGAACTGCTGCCTGCTAACTGTATAATATATGGTAATCACGGGTCACAACTGTGTAAAATATGAATAGCCAGATGTCTGAGGTACACGTCATAAATCAATAAAGGCACCGAGGTATCAGAATCAAGGAGACCACACACTGCTTCGTGATTAAGACTTGTGCAAGCTTAGGGAAGGTATGCAAACTAGCCGCACTTAGGTGATCACAGATGTGAGGAACAGAGATAGCTCCTCGGCATCTGTTTGTCCTCTGGTGTCAGCCGTTTTGCACAGATTTACATTTTCAGTAATACAAGCAGGCAAAATGCCCAGGCTGCCGGCCATGGAAACACCGTCACTTACTGTGAGTGACCTTATTAGTAACAGTAGTCTTATCAAGTGGAGGAAATCCACCTTCCCTAACATGCTCATGTCTAGCATCAGCTTAAGCAACCCCAATGACATCAGAAACCAGATGCTCTAAATCTTGATAAGTGATAGGCCTTTCCAAAACAAATGTGGGAGCGATCCTTGGAAAGTTGCACATCGAATGCAAGGGCGGCAGTACACACGCCCCACATGTAATCCGTTAGGGGTTCCCCAACCTGCTGTACACAAAACAAATATTCGTTAATTAACTCATTCCTGACTCAAGCAGACAGTCTTTGCTGAAGGATCATGGAGCATAGCTCACACAGATCACCCTTACAGGCCAGGACATTACTCACCATATCAGTTAACAGGCCCTTATGGAAAGGGTAACTGATTTGGTGTACCAAATCTGGTTAACGGTATCTTGGCAAGGTTATCTGTGCCCTTGATAATTCTAAGAAATGAATTGGGAAGTTTGGCAAAACATGCATATTTCGTTGGACAGGACTGTAAGTCTCTCCTAGACACTCTTCTGCTGGACCACTCCCCGCACTTTCGCGGGACCCTCGGTCCTGTTCTAACCCATTTAGCTTTCTGTGTACAGACATTACTGTGACCAATAATTTATGCACTTGAGCCTTAGAGAGGACATCAGAAAATAAGGACCACAAGTCTTCCACTCAGCTGAACAAATGTGCAATCTGCGCTTCCAGACGAAAAGTTTGTGCATGAGGGGTAGTAGTATCAGAAGGGAATTCAACATTTTTATGTATGTCTACCAAGGAAGTTGAGCAACTCGCTAGCATGGTATTCACCTAGCCTATATTCTCTTCCATGACGTGCATGGGAAGCATGACTGCTGCACAGACACTTGCATAACTCACTGACGTCACCGTCCTCAGTTTGGCCCCATAGTCACAACTCGTACTTGAACTGCTCTTTCCTGAGAGTCTCCACTCTGGTCACAGTACGAGCTTCCATGTTGCATAGTGTGCCTGAAACAACGATCAACAGTGAACAGTTTCCAAGTAATAACATATAATTTACAATAAACAAGAAAATAACATAAAGAAAGAAAAAATATGATGTTCAATGAGAGGAGGATAAGGCCAGAACATAACCACACTATAGCTACCAAAATTGACACAGGCAACAAGAGCTTATATCTTAGGACATCAACCAACAGGATCTAGAGGAAGGGCTGAGGGAAAACTATTGGACATTATTTGTTGCCAAATACTCCCAGCAATACACTTAAAAAGGGCGTTAAATGTGAAACACTGGGAGCAGAACAATTTAGATACTCTTTGAAGGTTATTCTTTTCCCTAAAAAGTACCAATTCATCAAAACATTAATTTTTTAATAATTTACTTCGGAACTCATACCGAGGCCACACGTGAGGTCAGGGCTGAAACCTGCTGATAACACAGCAGACCACAGACAAGAAGCTGAGAGAGGATAGGTAATGCACTGCAACATATACAGCAAAGTTCTCTTGAGCAGTGAACAGATTGTATAAAGCCAAAGCCTGTGCCGCGGCTCTATAAGAAATCCAATAACTAATATTAAGTTACCCCAAAAATTTTAAAAACATTTACTCTAAACATAAGCCAATTTCCCCATGAGAGAGAGTTGAGGACGTACTGCAAACCCTTTCAAAATCACATTAAGAGAAAATGAGGGAGGGCAGAACAACAAAAATTGATAAACCAAGTGAAAGGCCAGCATCCAGCTGCTTCAAACACAACCAGCAGCAGGGAATGGAGACAAGCCAATGGAGAATGTACAAATAGCGCTCACCATAACCACAGGGAAGCTGATCCGGGCTCTGTTCATGACCAAGGAACCCGAAGAAGGCACTGACTCAGTTCCCAGCAAAATCATGCTGTGAAAGTATCCCAGTCATGTAGTGCAGAAGCGGAGACGACCGCACAATCACACCATATTCTTTGGGAGGAACCTGGGTACTGCCAAACAAGGACAGCTACAGCAGGACCAGGCTGGCCCAGCATGAAATGTCAACAGCTGCATTGCACTGCATGGAGAGTGCCAACTGCCATCACGCACGCCAGAAAAATGATGCATTAGTGATGCTGACCTATTGCTCTCTAGGAAGCCCCTATGTTTCACTGGACACACCATCCACCGTAACTGCCCAGTTCCAACTATCCCCTTCCTTTTCGTACAACCCACTTCCTCCATTCCACCAGAGAGAAAAACAAAAACCCTCTAACTGTCAGACATTGCTCAACTTGCCAGGCACGAGCTATTGAACTAGGTGCACAACTCGTTAGCTCCAATGATACGTGATTGCATCATGTCTTATACACTTGCATTTGTTCAACTTCTAGCTAATTCATTAGTTTGCCTGTGATGGTGAGCTCATAACTCCTTACAAAAATGCATACTTTTACATTCTGAAAACAGTCTGTGTATGATGGAATGTAGCTATTTAATATTTTTAATGCAATAGGTTGCTTTGTAATTCTGGTAAATTTTTTTGCCAGCTTTCATTACATCACTGCTATCTGAAAGGTGCTGTTCAGACTTTTTTTAAACATTGCACAGAACCTTTAATGAAACTGTATAATATACAGGCCACATTTTCAGGACAGGCCCACATTCTTATAGTAATGTGTGAGCTGTTCAGAATACTTCAATTTTGAATTGACGAAATTTGAAAGACAGTCTTAAGTTATTAGCCACAATAAAAACTATATATTTTCACAAATTCATAAAATCAGATCAGACAGGATGTAACCTGTACAAAATGTAAACAGTTTCATGAATTATCGTATAAACCAGTATGTATTATATGACAAATATACTGTATTTTAACTAAAGTGAAATAATTTTGTGATTGAAAGGAAACATTTTTAAAAGTGTTTAAAGCCTTTTCAGTTGTTTCTATGAGTGGACAATACTTACTTGAGGAAAGTTGTCTCCATTTATTGCATGTTATTATCACTTCTTTCATAATGCAAAGAAATAGAATTATTATGAAGTTGGTTGCTTATTTGTGATGTATGTATTGAGAAACAAATACAACTCATTTCCAGACAAGCTCCAACAGATTTTGACATGGAGGAAGGTATAGAGATGTTAATTGAACGACTGGCTGTTCCAAATTTGTGGTTGCAACCTTCTGTTATTCCTACAGATTATGTGAAGGAGCTACCATTATGGCGGTTCAGAATTCCTAGTACATCAAGGTAATGAAATAATTTCTTACATAGTCTGTCCTGTACAAAAATAAATTATTTAGAATACCTGTGAGAGAAAAACAACCACATAATGAGGAAAAGAAACTTGTGCAGATTTCTCCTGCTAGAAATACTCAAGAATGCTTGATTCTGCATTTTTAATCATTGTTCATTGAGAAAGCATTTCTTCTGAAAAGTATTTATATTAGAAAGACAAGTACTGAGTGTTTAATTTTACTGAAGTTTTAAAATGGGTACCATTATAATAATAAATTTTGAATATAATTTCATAACTACTTAGTAGATTTTGAAGAGATACAAGTTTGGTTACTGTTGAGAACCACTGCAAGACAACCAAACTACACAGTTTTATCTTTTCATTCAATTTAATAATTGTTTTGTACCTTTCAAAAATTGTACTTTTTTGGGGATATTGTTAAATGAATGGATGTTAAATTTTTGTATTCATATAAAAACTGACCAACATTGGAGTGCACAACTGTAGAAGAGAAATGGAATTATCTTTGGGGTCGTCTTCTGAATCAGTCACCTTGAACTGATTAGAAGGTGAATGTGAGGGAGAGACAGGATGCGGATGATTTCTTTGGAACAGAAAACTGTTCAATCACCTTTCATAATAAAACTGAAATTTATTTAATTTCATAGTTACCTGATATTAGACAGAGTTTCCACACGCATTATTGAATTGTCACTGTCTCGTCACTAAACTGTGAACTGTTTTACATTGGAAATTAAGTGTTTTTTATTGTGTTTGCAGTCAGTGTCACCTTAAATTATAATATTGGTCCAGTCAGGCCATATTCAATCACACTCTGTGTGTTAATTACAATGGAAAATTAATTTCATTTCCAGATTAATAATTTGTCAGGAAGTCCTGGTATCCCCGCAAAAAACTGATTTTTACCTAGTAATAAAAGTGAAATGTTAAGGAACTTTTTAACATTTGAAGATTTTTTTTTTAATGGAGCTGTTACATAAGTATAAACAAAACAGTGTATTGAGTTCTTACAGTGTCTGTTGCTTGGTCATGACATCTGTGGAATGCCCACTGGCCTTGGAGAGCTTTGCCATCAGATTTGGTTTTAGAGCTACCAGATCAATATGTCATTGCTTTGTTGCAAGTGCAGTGTTCATTACAAATCACTAAAAAGTTTCCAACTACAGATTGCTTCAGTATATGTTGAAGACACATGCTACGTCTATTTCATACGATTGCAGTAGCTGATGTATTTGAGAACTCCATTTGCCATTTGAAAAATTTAAAGCCTGTCCATGTAGAGAACTGTTTTAATGCACATGTTCTTAAGTGAATATGTTTCACATCAAATTACTAAATGAGTTGGATTCTCAGATCAGCTATGAGCACATTATCACCATATCTTTTCCAGACCAAAATTTTCTTATTGCTCTTGTACTAACATTCACACTGTGACTTAAGAAAACTGTCTGCCCATTAGGGATGAGTCAGTAATGTGGGTCATCTGATCTCAAATGTCTTATTTGAAACGTGTGTAAATTATACAGTCATGGCAAAGTTAGTCAGAGTTATTCTTGCTATCAAAAAAGAAAGCTTCTGTTATGTGCTTCTTATCCATTGACTTACATAACAGCTCAACCATATGCAGCGATCGATGGATTGTGCTGTGTTCCATGTGGAAGCCAAACTGCTCAAGTTTGTTGTTAAGGTACTTAAGTGGTAAGTCAAGATCTTTATACAAGAGTGTCAAAAATGAAATAGCAAGCTAGCTTTGGGGAAGGAGGGAGATTCTTATTAGGTCTATCTACGATTACTAACTGGTCAATTTTTGGGGCTGTTTGAAAGATGTGATAAGGCAGATTGGAAGTTGTGTCATAGTTGATTGCAAGAATGAGAAGGGGCTTTTGGTGTGGGACAAGGTACTTATTCTATAAATGTGTGGTGTAACCATACAAGACGTACTGTAAAATAAGAAATAATTTTATTGATGTACTGCTTGCTAGTGGTGTCCAGAGGGCGCAGTATATCAGTGATCTGTCCTGTCGCCATTATTATATGTGGACCTGAGGAAGGCAACAGGATCAACAGCAAAATATTATGCCCTCTGGATGCAAAAAGTCTGCAGCACACCCATGGATTATTTTGTCTTCAAATACACCGGGAGAAACTGGAAGACCGTTAATTCTGGTGTTACCTTAATTTCCCTTGGTTGAGCCACTTGTTGAGCATTTCTAATCGCATGCTTTTGTCATCATTGTCAGTTGTGCAAGTTCAAAAATGTGAACCCCAGCAACATGTGAGTAATTCTGCTTTATATTTATCTAAGTAAACTAATCTGTTTTCACATTGGTATGGGATTTGCCATGAGTTCTGTGTGATCTTCCACACACAATTTATATGCAACTATCCTTCTAGAATTGTTTTAGTATGTTCGTATATTGACATTTTTATATTCAACTGTTTAATTTTGATAATATGTACACATTTGCTATTTATGGTGACGTTTACAAAGTAAATCAGTGGAAGTGTCATCCTTTCTCTGCAGCTCTGAAAATACAAAGTGCTGCAAATCCAATAACCAGTTGCAGTTAAAGGTTCTTGACACTCACTGTGTTGACTCTCCAGAAACAGTAGCACGTATGATGGATGGTGAAGAACCAGGACCTCATTTTAGGGAGCCAAACTTGCCTCATCAGAATAATGAATGCAAATGTGTACCTGCTGCAAGGTAAATATAACTACCTCACTGTCATTGATATAATGCTGATTTACTTCACACTACAGTTTTTATTTTCTTTCTAACATATGCTTTTTAAATGTATTACCAGGGAAGAAAGCTCAGAAAGTGAGGAAAGTACAAGTGCTTCTTCTCCTGAGGAGAATACCATTTTAGGCACAATGGGTTGCTGGTGGGAATCAGTTCCGCCAGGAATGTTGTTGGCTTTGGACTGCGCTGTCTGTCTGGAACCATATGTTGACGGTGCAATACTTTGTGGATTGCCATGTGGACATAGCTACCACCAGCCCTGTATATTTACTTGGCTGTCAAGGGATAACCACCATTGCCCTGTCTGCCGTTGGCCAGCTTATCGCAACAAGGTGCATCATCCTCATGCAGACTGAATAACGTTGCGAATGGAACTTTCATTAAGGTACAGGGTTATATACTTGTTTACTCTCATTATCTTAGTTTCAATCTCTGTCTCTCTCTCTCTCTTGCTTCTATTTCCATTCAAGTGACTGAGTTATTTCTCATATAGCTTATATTCTATTGGTGGTGCAAGGGAAAGACACTGGACTTGTAGTTGGGAGTATGATGGTTGAAATTCCTAAAGCATTCAGATTTAGATTTTCCTTAGTTTCCTCTAAATCAATTGTCACAAGTGCCAGGATGTTTCCTTTGAGAATAAAGTGGCAGACTTTCTATCCCGTCCTTCCCTATTCCAAGCTTCTGCTCCAACTGTAATGAGCACATCATCAACAGCATGTTAAAATGTAATTTTCCTTATTATCCTGTTTGGTTTCCTAAGATATGCTTAATGATCTTTTAGCCATATGTTCTGGATTGCAATTTATTATGAGGTAACCACATCTTAACAATAAATATATATGTGTCAGTGTTTTCCACGCCCATTTACACAGAACTGTTGCTATCTCAAGCTCTCACTATTTTGAACTACTGGAAGAAACTGATGTAGCACTATTACACTATTTTATTTACCATGAGACTCAATTTTGTATTGGAATTATGTCAAGAAAAATATCTGCATCTACACCTGTACTTCGCAAGCCACTATGTAGTGTTTGGCAAAGGGTAAGTCCCATTGTACCAGTTACTAAGGTTTCTTCCCATTCCACCCATATATGGAGCAGGGGAAGAATAATTGCTTACAGTCCTCCATGTGTGCTGAAATTAATCTAATTACGTCTTCACAATCCCTACAGGAGTGATAAGTTGGGGGATTGTTGTGTATTGTTAGAGTCACCATTTAAAGCCAGTTCTTGAAACTAAGTACGGAGGCTTTCTCAGGTTAGTTTTCATTTTGTATTTCTACAATTTCCACAATTTTCGGGAGCATATTTCTTCATATAAACTTCAAGCTCACTTTTGTTTGCAATTAGTTTTGCAGTTAACTTTGATAGTTTGTATCTCAAAATGTCACATTTTTATTTACATACAAAATAAAATCATGTGAAGTATTTAATAGTCTAAAGTCAGTGTACAAATCCAGTATATGATTCTGTTGTGCTCATATTGGGTACCATGTAACTAGAATCCCTTGTAACATACTTGGATAGAATCCAGGCAAAACCTCGGAAAGAGAGAGAAAATACATTAAGGTAAGTGTTTTGTTAATTTCCTTTCTAGCATCTGATGGTCCAATGAATGTAACTGGCAGTTGCTCATATGCTATTCGGCCGATATGATATAGCAGTCTGAAATGGTTCTTGCATTGCTACCTGACTACTGTGGGGTTTGTTAGTAAATATAACATTTGGAAAGCCAAATTACAACTTGACAGACAAAAATAAATTATTTGTGCCACTCTTTCATAGCCTCACAACAGAATTCTAGGTATGTTCAGAAAGTAAGTGTGCTAGGGTTTTATATTTTTTTAGAAAAAGTGTATTTGCAAAAAAAGAATTACATGATATTGTTGATACGCTTGTTGACAATTTTTCCATATAATCGCCATCCCGTTCAGTGCATGTGAGCTCCGGCACAAGCTTCGTTATGCCCTCCTTGAAGAACTCTCTTGCTAGTTCCTTCCCCCACTTTAGAACCTCTTTCTGCACCTGCTCATCAGGTGAAAATTTAATTGCACTTTATGTGCCTTCAGGGGAGGTGGAAAGATGACAATCTGAATTCGGGGGATAATGAGGCTGGTTCAAAACAACCAAATGACTCCAAAATCACCTTGATGGCTAAGGCTATGTGAGGTTGGGTGTTGTTGTGCAACAAGCACACTCTTCTTGTCCGCATTCCCCTCTTTTTATTTTGAATGCTACTTTTGGGTTTTTTAAGTTCTTACAATATCACTGTGCATTGATGGTATCCCAAAGGCAGAAATTCAACAAAAATTATTCGTTTTTGATCCCAAAACACATAGGCCATGATTTTTTGCCCAAAATTGTGATTTTGCATTTTTTGGAACATGGGGAATTGGTACGATGCCACTGTGACAACTGTCCTTTTGTCTGTCATGTCATGAGCCACTCACGTTCCATCCAGAAGCATAGTAGAGCTCAGAAAATCCTTACCTACCAATTCAAGTCGCTCAAGAAACTTGCTGGTGCTGTTGACTGATTTTTCTTGTGCTGTTCTGTCAGCTGTTTTGCGATCCAACTTGTGCACAGTTTCTGGTATCCCATCATTTCTGTGAGTGTCTCATATAAGAGAGTTCTGGAGGCTCATGAAAACACCACAGAAATTTTACCCACTGTCAATTGACTGTCTTCACAAACAGTTTCCTTGATTTTTTTGCACCAAGTCATCTGTCAGAATGGAAGGTCTTCCACTCCTCTCTCTGTCATGGACGTTAGTTCGATCTCCACAAGACTCCCTACACCACTTAAATACACTTGTTCTGTTCACAACACCTTCACCGTAAACTGTTTTGATTTGTTAAAAAAATGTTGGTGCGTATTTTTCCTTCAATGAGTAGGAAGCCGATCACAGCGTTTCAGGCAACTGTACACTACAGCATAAAAGGCATAATAAAACAAACACAGCAGACACAAAATAAGAACAACCAAACAGAAGCAGCTACTATGAAAAGGTTAAAACAAAAGTTAACAAACAACAACATATTAATAACAAGAGCAGACAAGGGAAATGTAACAGTACTCATGGATAAAGAGCAATACATCACAAAAACCAAGGAATACATAAACACCAACGCAATACAAAAACTGAAGTCAGATCCAACTACACGATTCCAGGCAAATGTGAAACGAACACTGAAAAACATTGAACACACACTCACAGACAAACAGAAATACTACTTAACACAGAAAAACACACAAGCACCAACACTCCGCAGCCAACCAAAAGTACATAAAGACGGAATGCCAATGAGACCTGTTATCAACTTCAAGAAAGCCCCAACATACCGCATAGCCAAACACCTCCAAAAGTTAGTTACAAACCACTATAAAGTAGAAAACAACAGAACAGTGATAAACACAGGAAACCTAATAGAAAACATACAGAACATACAGATACCACACACAGCATCACTGATTTCATTCGATATAGAAAACATGTATACCTCCATCCCTATCACAGAAACAATAGAAATCATAGAACAAAATCTCTCATCCCACAGCAACCTCACCACAGATGCAATAAAAGAAATAACAGATATGCTCAGACTGACAACTGAACAAAACTACTTTCAGTTTGAGGAAGAATATTATCTACAAACTGATGGACTGCCCATGGGATCCCCAATATCAGGAACTGTAGCAAACATTTTCATCAGTCACCTTGAAAATCAAATATATGATAAGATAACCACAAATGAAAGTTTCAAAATCATATATTGGTACAGATACGTGGATGACATTATTTGTTTGGTAGACGAGCCAAGTGAAAAAATAGATGAACTCCATTCAGAAATAAACAAAGCTCATAAGAACATAAAATTCACACTTGAAAAAGAAAAAGAAAATAAAATAAATTTTCTTGACATTACAATTAAAAAAGAAAATGGAAAACATACATTTAACATCTTTAGAAAACCAACAACCACAGACACGATAATACATTCCACATCCAACCACCCCCAAAGCCAGAAACTTGCAGCACTAAGACACATGTTACATAGATTAAACAGAATCCCGCTCAGCAAGAGAAACTATGAACAAGAAATGAACACGATCATACAAATAGCTAGGAACAACGGGTATGACACATGTGGTACACAGGCTCAATCAAAAAATAAAAACACAAATAAAAAACAAACACAACATTTCCACAATACAAAAGAACTCACAAGCTGAAAACTTACAAACACACTCAACAAACACACACAATGACAACACCACACAGAAAAGAACCAGATGGTACACCATGACCTACACACATAAACTAACACACAGAGTTGCAAACATCCTAAAGAGACAGGGCTTCAAAATAGCATATAAGCCTGGGCAAACCCTTCAATCACACCTAAGCCAGCCAGCTACCAAGAGGGACAAATTCCAACAATCAGGAATATATAAACTTGAATGTCAAAGTTGCGATGCAGTATACATAGGCATGACATGCAGGAATTTTGAAACAAGATACAAAGAAATGTTGGAAGTATGAAACAAACCATTCCACATTTGCAGAGCATTTAAAACACTACAACCATCATCCTACAAACATGGAACAAGAAATGAAAATAATGAGAATAAGCAACCATGACAAACATCTTATACAAATGCAAGAAAACTTCCACATCCAGAAAGCCATAGCAGAAAACAAACATGTGATAAATGAACAAACACACATCGGCACAGGCTCCCTACTACACTTAATAAAGGAAATGATAACATAATATATATAACACCAAAATACAGACAGACAGACACAAACACACACACACACACACACAGCCCAACACACACACACAAAAAAAAAATACGTAACACCAAAATACAGACAGACACACACACACAGCACAAAAAAATACATATCACACCAAAACACACACACACACACACACACACACACACACACATACACAGGATAAAAACAAAAATAAATAACTAAATACAATAAAATTAAATGAAATTAAATTAATACCACACCAAAACACACACACACACACACACACACACATACACAAACACAAACGCACACACAAATGCATACACGAACAGACCACAGATACTTCAGTAGTTACACTCATAAGTTTGGCAGTAACATTCGATCTTTGGCAAAAACATTTGACAGTCGGCAACAGAAACCAAAACATTGCATTAAAACATGCTTTCAGTGCATAGTGCTGTGGAATGTGGAAAAAACAGCAAACTGGCGCTCATAGGAAGAAGAACAACGCCAAAAATGCAACAGGAGCGTAATATGTGAGAAACTGTCTACGCAACCTGTAAGTACAGTTCAAAACATTAATACTTAATAGGAAATACAAACCACCAGAACTGTTTATAACCTATAGGCACAGTGACAAAAATGTAAATAAAATAGCTAACATATGTACATATTCCAGGCCACTGATGATGCCTTGCAGAAAATAAAGGCGAAACGCGTATGGCACTAAAATTGTGTTTTATTCAGTTGCTATCAGACGGTCCATAAGTGAAACTTATCAATATACTACAGCATGAGTTTATGTACTATCATGTTCCTGCAATGTTTGCTATGGTCAGGAGATTGCTCTCTACCATTCAGTGTTGCCAACCCTCAAGAAACTAAAATCACTGCTGGTTATGGATACACTACTTATTTTTTGAATTAACTTCATATATAATAAAGTACCAAAACAATTACAAAATGTTGCTTGATTGCGGAAGTTTGAATCGATCAGTTTTAGAACTCTACCTGTTACCTCCTTTTTATGAAAGTATAAGGGGGGAAATGCGATATGAACATACAAATACAGGATCACTGCACTGAATGACGACCATTTCTGTGCCCCTTGTGCAGCTGCCAAATGAGCTTCAGCGAGTACTTCCACTATACATATATTCTAGGACACATTTTCTGTGCATTACCTTCCAAGGGTCGTGAGTCAGTGTATTAAAGTGTTATAAACTACAATGTGAATCCTTTAATCTTAAATTGTAAAGTCAACTGCACTGCAACACCTAATTTTCATAATTCATTAAGTTTTTTAGTTCACAATTAATAGATACCTAACTCTAATGCAGCTCTTGTAAGCAGTGCAATTGAGAGTACAGAAATTGCTCACCTGGAAGCCAAGTGAGTTTCCTGTCTGGTCTCTCCAGGCAACAAAGAAAGGAACAATACTGTTGTGGCATCTCACCATAATAATATTGTGTCATTCCATCAAAACAATGTGACATCCCAACAGTGCGGTGTGAAAGTGAATTTTCTGAAGGAACACTTGCAGCCAAGGATGCACAACAGATCTGAAGCCATTGAATAGGGAATACAGCAGAAGTTAATCCAAAAGTCAGTGATACACTGAACATAAATTCAAGCCTTCCTAGGAAACTCGACAGAAATCTGAAAATTTGCTGCCACAATGTCCAGTCCTTACCCAATAAAACTGAAGAATTAAAAATTCTGCTAACTAATGAGGCCAGTGAGCTCTCAGTAGTGTGCCTTGCAGAACACTGGGTTTGCAATGCTGTAGTGAAGTTATTCGCTGTGAGTTTTCTAGTTCTGTGAAACTACTAGAGAACCAGTGATAAATGTGGTAGGGTAGCCATCTTCATAAAAAAAAAGGGTACTGAATCTGACTCACTATTAACCCTAAAGGAAATAGCAGCAGACAAAGTCTTTGAAAGTGCTGCAATAAAACTTAAAAATTACAAATCTAAATCTCATTACACCTATAGTTTACTTTCCCCTGTCCCCTTTCAGTAATATTAATGATTTAATTTTTTTAATTTATTTATCATATTTAATTTTTCAGGAAAACCCGCAGCTGTGTCAGTCATGATTTAAAAAATAACTGCACTAGTTACTTACTTTTTTATGCTTAGCACAACCAGTATCAAAAATTTGTTCTCATTTTCAAGTGCATTTGTTTCCATTAATATGTTAGTGATTTCTGCATGTGTGATTTTGTGCCTCTTCTGCATCTTTTTGAGGTTTGACTGCAACTGGAAAATCAGACAAAATGAATCTTTGAGTGTTTTTAAATGCTAATGTTAGGAATGATAGTTTTTCTACTTACAGGTATTGTGCCTCCTCCATTATACAGTATATCACCCACATGCAAATCATCACGTGCACCTTTTTTCCCAAAATGAAAAGATATACATGTTTATGAAAACAACTACTGTTATCATATCCAAGAGAAATATCTGGGAAAAAAACTGATTCAGTATCTAGTTTGTCATTAAGAATTTTTTCTCCTTGCTTTTTGTGGTGTACAAAAATTTCAAGCTCCTCCATTAAATACATTGTATGAGATTTGTGGAAGTTGTAGAGCATCTTAAGATCTCCTTCTGTGTTTTTGAATGGGTATCCAGTGGTTTTTGTGTGTGTTGCTATAGTTGATTTCGTTTGGTTGTGTGTGTAACAATTGATGTGTTCAGTGTATCTTAATTTGACAGCTCCCTCCAGTTTTCTATGTAGTAACTTGAGCAATTTTTACATGTTATTTTGTATATTTCTGAGTTTAATTTATCTTTTTTTATTGTTTAAGGTGTGAACTAATTTCTGTGTACTTTGTTGTTTGTGGAGAGAGCTATTTTTACTTTGTGACCTAAGTAGATTTACTATTTTTTTAGAACTGTTAACTATGTGCAGCATACTAGCCTTACATTTGATTGTTCTATCAGTTCCTTATAAAGAGCCAAGAATTTTCCTTTTGTGTTATTTGTCTCAGCATTCTGTCTATCACTGAGCTGGGGAAGTCACTGGTTACTTTAATTTGCTTAATAATGGTCAATTATTTCTCAGTGTCCTCTTTATATACTGGAGTTTTATTTGCTCTGTGTATCATCGATTTGTATGCAACTTTCTTGTGTACATCTGGGTGATGTGATGTGACAGGGACATTGTTTCTGGAGGTTGTCTTTTTCTGTATACCTTGAAATTGTGCCTGTTGTTTTTGTTTTCTATGCACAAATCTAGAAAATTAATGCTATTGCTTTTTGTATTCAGCTGTGAAATTTTTCCCCTTGTGTACATTATTTAACAAATTTATGATGTTATTGGTGTCACCTTTGAGTAAAATTAAGGTATCATCTACATACCTTTTGTAGTATACTATTTTTTTAAGCAGGGTTGTTGATAATTGTTACCATTGAATGTGTACTTTTTGTAGTTGAGGATTATTTCTAGTAATTCTAGACATTCAGTGATTTCAGCTTGTGAACAGTTTTTGTGCTTTAATAATATTACAAAATGCATAACCGGTAGCAGAATAAATATCATTATCACAGACAGCACAGTGTTATGCATTTTGTGAAATTCGTACGTGTTGTTGATCAGTGTCTAAACAAGATATTCAGTGCTTCAGTAACTTTTTCTCAACTACAATTACTTTGCATTTGGTAGTAACATTTATCAACACACAGATGTGCTCGTCATGTGCTCATCCATATCTGGCACCATAACAGACATTTTCATAAACCACCTAGAATTGAAAATATTCAGCAGCCAGGAACCCTGCTTAAAAAAAAAAAAACAACATAGTATACTACAAAGGATACATCAAACAGTGGAAAATCCCGGATGCATGTAACAATAAAATGAAAAGGAAACTTGCGACTCACCATACAGCAGAGAGGCCAAGTCGCAGATAGGCACAACAAAAAAACTGTCACGAACAAAGCTTTCAGCCAGTAAGGCCTTTGTCAAAATACAGGCGCGCGCACACACACACACACACACACACACACACACACACACACACACACACACACGACTACAGTCTCAGGCAACTGAGGCCACACTGCGACCAGCAGTGGAGGAGACTGGGTGGGGGTAAGAAGGAGGCTGGGGTGGGGAGAGGAGGGGGAGCGATAGTAGGGTAGGCGTGGGTGACAGTGAAGTGCTGGTGGGGAGCATGGAGGGACAAGGTGGAGAGGGCGTAGGGCAGCTATGTGCAGTTGAGAGGTTAGGTGGAGGGCCGGGGACAGGCTTGGGGGGGGGGGGGGGGGGGGGGGGATAGCCAAATAGGAGAGAAGTAAAAAGGCTGGGTGAGATGGTGGAAAGAGGGCTGCCTAGTGCCAGAATGGGAACAGGGAAAGGGGGGGGGGTGAGGACAATCACTAATGAAGATCAAGGCCAGGAGGGTTATGGCAACATAGGATATAAAACAGGGAAAGTTCCCCCCTGTGCAATTAAAAAAAGCTGGTGTTGGTGGGAAGGATTCATATGACACAGGCTGTGAAACAGCCATTGAAATCAAGGATGTTGTATTGGGCCGCGTGCTCAGCAACAAGGTGGTTCACTTGTTTTCTGGCCACAGTTCCTCGGTGGCCATTCATGTGGACAGACAGGGTGTTGGTTGTCATGCCCACCTAGAATGCAGCACAATGGTTGGAGCTTAGCGTGTAGATCACATGACTGGTTTCACAGGTAGCCCTGCCTTTGATGGGATAGGTGATGTTTGTGACCGGATTGGAATAGGTGATGGTGGGAGGATTTATGGGGCAGGACTTGCATCTTGGTCTGTTACAGGTGTATGAGCCATGAGGTAAGGAGTTTGGAGTAGGCATTGTATAGGGATGGACGAGTATATTGTGTAGGTTCGGTGGATAGCTGAATACCACTGTGTGGGTGGGAGGATAGTGGGCAGGAAATTCCTCATTTCAGAGCACGACAAGAGGTAGTCGAAACCCTGGCATAGAATGTAATTCAGTTGCTCCAGTCCTGGGTGATACTGAGTTATAAGGGGAATGCTGCTTTGTGTCTGGATGATGAGACTTTGGGAGGTGGTGCGAGTGTGGAAAGATAATCCATGGGAGATTTGTTTTTGTACGAGATTGGAAGGATAATTACAGTCATCACTGCAGATGTGATGACCACAGGTGGCTAGACTGTATGGAAGAGACTTCTTGGTATGGAGCAGGTGGCAGCTGTTACAGTGGACGTATTGCTGGTAGTTAATAGGTTTGATATGAACAGAGATACTGATGTAGCCATCTTCGAGGTGGAGGTCAACAGCTAGGAAGATAGCTTGTTGAGTTGAGTAGGACTAGGGGGAGAAGCTGTTGAGGTTCTGGAGGAATGTGGATAGGGTGTCCTCACCCTTGATCCAGATCGTAAAGATGTCACCAGTCAATCTGAACTACATGAGGCATTTAGGATTCTGGGTGTTTATAAAGGATTCCTCTAGACGGCCCATGAATAAGTTGGCATAGTATGGAGCCATGCAGGTCCCCATAGCCATACGCCATGTTTGTTTGCAGGTAATGCTTTCAAAGGAGAAGTAATTGTGGGTGAGAATATAGTTGCCATGGTGACTAGAAAGGAGGTTATTGGTTTGGAATCCATCAGGCATTGGGAAATGTAATATTCAATAACAGTAAGGTCATGGGCATTCTGCATGTTATTGTAAAGGGACGTGGCATCAATAGTGACGAGCAGGGCACTGTGTGTTAAAGGGACAGGAATTGTGGAGAGTCACTGGAGGAAATGGTTAGTCTCTTTTATATAGGAAGGCAAGTTCCGGGTAATAGGTTGAAGGTGTTGGTCTACGAGAGCAGACATTCTCTCAGTGGGGAAAAGTAACCAGTCACAATGGAGCATCCTGGGTGGTTGGGTTTTTGGACTTTAGCATGTAGAAGGTAGGAGTGTGGGGATTGGTAGGGGTGAGCAGAGAGATGGACTCTGGGGAGAGGTTCTGGGATGGGCTTAAGGATTTGAGGAGTGACTGGAGATCCTGCTGGATTTCTGGAATGGAGTCACTGTGGTAAGGTTTGTAGGTGAATGCATCAGACAGTTGGCGGAGTCCTTCTGTCAGGTAATCCTTGCAGTTCAAAACAACAGTGGTGGAGCCTGTATCCAAATGTAGGCTTATAAGGATTCAGATGGTGAACTGCAGTTCTTTCTGTGGGTTTAAGGTTAGTTTGCATGTTGAGGTATTTGAGGGGGAACCAAATTCGTATTCTGGAGGAGAAAAAACCTTGTTTCACAAAGTGCCTAGCATCCAGCGCACTTTAGTCTATCGATTACTCATATGATTTTGATGTGCATCCCTGTTGGTTTTTGAACCCACTCTGTAAGTTGATTTCTGAATGAATCATAAGCCGTGCAGTCTTGGGCGACTTGTCACGGTTCGCGTGGTTGCCCCCGTCGGAGGTTCAAATCCTCCCTTGGGCATGGGTGTATGTGTTGTCCTTAGCGTAAGTTAGTTTAAGTTAGATTAAGTAGTGTGTAAGCCTAGGGGCCGATGACATCAGCAGAAAAAAAACATAAGTTTATTTTTGAATGTGTGCATAGTGTACGTGATGCAGGCAAAAGGGGACCGGGCTATACAAGCTGAGTGGAGTAAAGCCGAATGAGTGAGCGCCAATCGCTGTCTGATTATGTGGTTGATTGGGTTTGCGAATGATCAGTGTTGTTATAATTACTAGGGAAATCCATAGTTTCAGACTACCAGAGTGGAAATAAAAGACTAACAGGTAAGAAAGATTACGTATTATCTTCTCGGTGTATCCAGGAAAATGAAATTTTGTCAAATTTTTGACCAGATCGCTACACTAGTAAGGGCCAGTTGTACAGTCCCTGTCTAGCAGCCGCGTAAGTTCTATTCTGGAAGTAGCACGGAAAATGGTTTGTACAAACATAACAATGCCTACCCGGACAATAATCAGGGATAGCTAAACCGGTGATTCTGGCAGGGTTAGTGAATTTAACCGGCGAATAAGTTTTGACAAAGGCAGGACTAGTTCCAGAATTAGTCATGACAAGATTGTTTATTAGAACGAGGAAAGAGAAGAAACGGGGACATCACACAAATTAGGGAAGAATATGATGATTACAAATTTATATAAAAATCTCGAACTACTAATTTTCGATCTCATGCTCGAGAAACTTGAGCGTATGAATGAAATTTGAAACTATTTTCTAACATAAAGCTTTTTGCTTGTAGTAGGCCTAAGAGGCATTTTATGTTGGTCTTCATGTATTATATTCTGTTGTATTTTAAAAATTACCATTTGGGGCAAAACAGTCTCATTTATTTGGTGTGTGTTACAATGCAGTGTTAGAAAGGCCTATTTAGTTTTATCTAGCAGACAGTGACAAAATAGACGTGATCAGATCTAGAAACCACACCAGTCTTGGGTACTATTCATATTAACAGCTTGCACAGTATTAGACAGCGATATTTCGATTTTTCATGTAGCAAAACGTTTGATGAACTTTGATGAGGTAATAGATCCTTTCCCAGAAAGGAAAGCACGCCATGTAAAGCTGTAGCAAGATTAGAGACAAAACAATACGAGGAGCTAAGGATTGAAGAAATTGCTTGTCTCTTGTCTTTGCTCTTTTTGTGTATCCTATATTTAATTTTATGTCACCCAAAACAGGGAGTTATTAACTAATAGGCAATAAAGAGTGCAAATTTTCTGAAGAGTTCTTGTTCTCCCGATTGCAAATAATACCATCCAATTTTTTTTTTAAGAGGGGCAGGAGAGGCACCACAGGACATTTTAATTTCCACTGTCCTGAATATAGTTTGATGGCATCCAGTACAAAATATACACGTTTCAATTCCACGGAGCGAAATACAGTGACATACGATAGAAGAATGCTGTGCGAAGCGGGGTGGCACTGCACTCTGGCACACTTAAGACCAAATAACATGTCTTACATTTCCTTGATCATATATGTTTTATGTATCAGATCCTTCAGAAAGATGTGCACTACAGAATGAAAATAATTTTGAAAATTCGATTTTTTCAAGTTTTTGACGCCGTATCTCAAACCCCTGAGGGAGGGGAGGGGTGCGCCACTATCTTAGTATTGCCCCGGCTCGGAAACATCGTAGATCCGAGGCTGATGCGCGGAGCAGTCAGAGTTATAGTGGGGAAGTGTGTAGTCTCCACGTGACCTCTTCATTTACTGCTCTCACGTCAACTGAAAACAAAATAGATTTCTGTGGCCGGGAGCTATCAAGTGAATTAAAATACATTCACATAATTACAGACGGCTAATATACTTTATTAGTTTCAGATTTTATTTTATTTCCACTTTTCTGACAGCCATGCATTAATCGCCTTGTAGAACAATGAAGTTATTTTTGTTGGTTTGCTAAATAAATTTGGTTTTTATCAATCTTTGACATTGAGCCAGTCAATGTGTTTGAAACGAAGTGTTTAGTTCCACGGTATTGGCTAATTTTAACAGCTCTTTGCATTTCAAGTGCAAGTTTCATCTTCTAGCACGTATGGCATTATGCCATAATAAAGAATCAAACATGAGTTAATACAATACTGGTACACCAAGAAAATTTAAATCCCGCAACCCAACTGAAAAGCTTAACATCAGGTCGAGGCCTACTTCATTGGGAATCTGGACATACGAATGTGCTCTTTTAAGTATGAGCTTAAAATGTGCCATTTTAGTATGCTTCACAAAATTCCGATGCTCTTGGAGTATCCTCTGATGTCTTCTTTCTTTTATGAGATAATGTAAGATCTTCTGATGTTTTACACGTATGAACATACGGGCTTCCTGCATCATAGCAGCTGTCAAAGCGCGGTGGCACCTGTTATCTGGCGCTTTCTGACGACTACTGAAACGAGCCTATTTATCACAGGTCGCAGGAAAATATTGCGAATGGTGTGAAAATCGTTACTTTCAAAGTAAATTTCCTTTTATGCAAGTTGAACTATGTGCGAGAATGTATGATGGATTTCTTAAATCACAGAGTGTTTGATGACGAGCCATTTAGAAATATTTCGAGCCCAGAAGATCAGACATTCATGTCGTTATTATGAATAAATTGATGTAGTGCTATGGGAAACTCTCTCTCCTCTGCGGTAGCAAATTTATTTGTGGAAAACTTTGAGGACAAGTCACTGGACTCGCCTAAAAATTTTACTGGCACATTTGTGTGATATTTTTTGCGTGTGTTACGTTTTAAGATATCTCAACATTATATGTGAAAGCTTTGCTTTTCTTGTAGCAACACTATGTATATTAACTTAGAACATTAACTTTTCCTGTTTGTGTATCCGGGCTACATAATTGATGTTGCTATTAGCTGACTACATCACATGTCCCGTGGGCCGTCCGCCGCCGTCATCGGCTGGCGGGATCACGTGACCTGAGCTATGACTGGCTTACAAAAACGCATCGCTATCTTGATTACAATGGTTCAGAAAGTAACGTACAGTGTTTGGTGGAATTAGAATTTACACTTTCGTAATACGAAAATATGCAGTGTACATGTTGCTGCACATCAAAAATCTTTCCAAAAGGAGTTTTCTTCCCTGAGTTTCGTTTTATAAAGTGCTGGGAAATTCTACACCCATGTATAAAAACATAATCATTCAAAGGATTGATAAGTTTTACAGTTCCGAGGGGAAAATATACAGCCACTTAGTAACACGCAAAAAGTGTGTTTTCAGCTGGGAGAAAGTGTGTGTTTAACCGGGAAATGTGGGAAAAATCCAGGAATTTTTTTTCCTTGTCCACGTATGCACCCTGATAATGTACACAAGAGGGAAAATTTCACAGCTGGATACCACAAAAACAATAGTATTAATTTTCTATTTGTGCATAGAAAACAAAAACTGCAGGCCCAATTTCCAGGTATACAGAAAAAAAGACCACTTCCAGCAACAGGACGCATGCCACATCACGTCACCCAGATGTACACAAGAAAGTTGCATACAAAACGATGATACACATAACAAATAAAATCCCTGTAAATAAAGATGACATAGAGAAATTAAGAAAATTGCAGTAACCAGTGACTTCCCTTGCTCAGTGATAGACAGAATGCTGAGACAAATAACAAAAAGAAAGAAATTCCTTGATCTTTAGAAGGAACCAATAGTACAATCAAATGTACTGCTAGGATGTTGTATGTAGCTAACATTCCTTAAAATAAATAAATAAATAAATAAAAAATAAAAATATGTAAATAAAAAAAAGCAAATCCACTTACGTCACAGAAAGTGAAAGTAGCTTTTTTGACAAACAACAATCTGCAACAGAAATTAGCCGACACCGTAAACAACAAACAAACAAAAAATTACATTCTCAGATTCATGAATGTACAAAATAACATGTAAATCTTGCTCAAGCTACTATATAGGACAAACTGACATGAATTTTCAAATTAGATTCATGGAACACATCAACCGTTACACACACAACCAATTTACGAAATCAGGAATAGCAACACACTTAAAGACCACGGGACACCCATTTGAAAACATAGAAGATCTTACGATACTCTATTACTTCCACAAATCTCATACAGTGTATTTAATGGAAGAGCTTGAAATTTTTGTACCCCACAAAAAGGAAGGAGAAAAAATTCTTAATGACACACTAGATAGTGAGTAAGTTATTTTTTCAGATGTTTCTCCTGCATATGGTAACTGTAGTCATTTTGATAAACATGTACATCTTTTCATTTTGGGAAAAAAAGATGTAACTGATAATTCAGTAACCAATAGTGGTAAAAATACATTTTGTAATTGACAACCTAATATATATAATGTAATCCAAAAACAGTGTAACACCTCTAACTATAATGTCATAATATCCTTGTAGCATGTTTTGTAAACAAGGAGCATGATGATTTGAGTGTGTGTGAGTGTGTGTGTTTGTGTGTGTGTGTGTGTGTGTGTGTGTGTGTGTGTGTGTGTGTGATGTTCCGTATAATGGAGGAGGTGCCATACCTGTAAGTAGAAAAACAAAAATACCATTTCTAACATTAGCATTTAAACAACTCAAAGATTCATTTTGTCCTATCTTTCATTGCAATCTAAACTCAAAAAGATCAAGAGAGGCACAAAATGACACGTGCAAATGTCACCAAACATATTCATGTAAACAAATGTACTTGAAAATGAAAGTAAATTCTTTGAACGTGTTGTACTAAGCCTCAAAAAATAAGTAACGGGTGCAGTTTTCATTATTTAAATAATGACATCTTAATGATTTACTGCAGAAATTGGACTTGTTTTAAAGCAAAATTAGCCAGTGGAAACATAATGTAATTATGTGAGGAGAATTTAATATTGACTTCCTTACTAAAAATAAAAACAGGGAGACACTGCTCATTCAAAATCTTACAATCTGTGTGATGTGGTAAATAAGCACATCACAATAACACCTACATCCAAGATAGCCTCAGGTGAGATTTTTGTAAACAGAAATAAACTTAGCACAACACTGCAAAAATACAGTGCAGGATTCAGTGATCACCAAGCTCTCATATGAAATGTCTTTTTAAACAAAGATACCTCAGATGCCGTCCCACCTAAAACTTTCCAAAGATATTACAGTCAGGATAATTTAGACGAAGGAAACAGCCTCCTAAGTAAGGGAAAGTGGACAGCCATATATGCAGTAAACGATGTCAACAAATTTAAAATATTTCGTTACAATAGCCAAGCATTTTCACAGAAAACAATGAGGGGCACAACAATTGGATTACACAACCTATAAAAACATCCTGCAAAAATAGCACAACAATTGGATTACATGACCTATAAGAACATCCTGCAAAAATACACTGAAGTGAAAAAAGTCATGGGATAGCGATAGGCACAAATGCAGATGGTGCTAGTATCCCGTACACAAGGTATAAAAGGGCAGTGCATTGATGAAGCTGTCATTTATGTATCATGTATCTCATGACTTTAGTCACTTCACCGTAAGTTATGTAAACATATTAATGACTTGCCCAACTACTCAGGTGCTGCAAAAGCTACACGTATATCCTAAGAAGTGTGCTAAAACAGACTAAAATGCTGCACAATGATGAGTACATTGACAAATCTAACAATAAAGTAAAAGTGATTCAAAAATGACATAAAAGGCTGAAACCTGGCTTGTAATTAAATAAACAAATGGCAGTGTGTTCATTTAAAAATTATTGTATGACTGTTGCTCAGCAGCATCAAAAACTGTTTTCAGCAACTGTCGTCAAAAATTGTGCACACACTTTTGCTAAACAGCAAACTCAGTCTCTTTGCCTGTACATTCAGGCAGGTACCTTCCCAGAGTCACTGAAAAATCTCAAAAGTAATTCCTGTTTTCTAAAAAGGTGATAATAAAGACTTGAACAACTGTAGGTCTATCACTATTTCATACTGCTTCTCTAAAGAAAAAAAATTATGTACAAAATACTGATGGGCTTAATTAAAAAGGGAGGGGGGGGGGGGGGGGTTATACTGCATATATCACAACATGTGTGCAGAAACATCAGCTCTACAGAAACAACTTCATGTGACTGCATTAATATGGTACTAGATATGTTAGATATAAGACAACTGACTGCAGGCATATTTTTTGATCTGTCAAAGGTTTTTGACACAGTGGATCACAAAGTACAGATTGTTCGGAAATTCCCATTACAAACTTCTAGGACTTGTAGAGGGGAGTGAGAACGTAATATTTTTAATAGGGACACATGTCGGGAAAGGTACTGTTTCTGTGCTACAGCCATTTTGAAAACATGTATGCTAGGTGTATATGCAGAGGGTAGTTGTGGGTGGGTGGTTATGTGGTGGAATCGTCTGGCATGATTTGACATCTACCCTTATATTTCTGACCTCGTTCAGGCCTTATCCAGTGTCTGTGATTGTTGGAGTAACACGGTTCAGTACACATTTGCTGAAGAACCGACACAATCCTTCTGAATCGTGAAGCTCATGGTAATGGAAGAGCTGCTCGTCACTTTTGTCACAAGGTTGTTCTCCACAACATCCAACTCCATCACATAGCCTTTTCACCACAATTATGCAATGGCTTCGAGAAAGGTTACCTTTACCGTCAGCAGGTGTGACCATGGCGCTCCAAGGAGTTACTGGATCACATTGAAGAGAACCCATCAATGAGTACATGAGCAAGTTCTTTAGCTATTAATATGTGGAACAATAAAACAAGTGATGTACTGAGTCACGCCTAATCAGTTACTTGTGAAAGTGGTTGTGTTACTAACATATTTTCAAATGGTTGTAGTGTGGAAACATGTTTGCATGGTCTGATGAATCCCTATACATTCTTCATCATGCCGATGGGATGGTGTGAAGCTGTCGTCGTCTAGTGAACCTATTCACTCCCTTTTACAAGTCCTAGAACTTTGTAATGGGAATTTCCAGACACCCTGTGTAACAGATAAAAACTGAAATGTAGCATACCAGAGGACTTGCATACAAATGGATTACGTTGTTCTTAAGTAATGGCACACAGAAGGTTGGTATGAAGTACACCGACAAACAACTCGGAGAACTCAGAATGTTATGTCCATCTCCCTAATTAAGATTTGCTATCTTCCACTGAAACCAAAAATGAGCCAAGTAGACTCACTTCACTAGTTGAGAAACATGCTCTCTCTCATGTCGAGGGGAGGCAAACATAAAAGGGAAGGTCTATTAACCATCAGCAGTTCAAATGTAAGGAAAGTAATGGTGCCCCCTAGGAAAATGCAACAAGGGAGAGTAAGGAACACCATGTACACTCAGTGTGTAAACCTAGGGACCTCATTCAACATGACAAACAGGCCAGCAGCCTGTGAGGGAAAAGGGCGCAACCAACTGAAGATTTCGATGCATGTTGGAACAAGCAATGCTTGTCTTCTAGGTTTCAAAGTCGTACTTGTATCATTCCAACAACTGGCAGAGAAGAATACCAGGCTTGCTCATGGAGTTTCAACGAAGCTCACAATCTGTAGCATGTCCACAAAACAGATTGTGGCACCTTGGTTCTGAGTCAAGTGGAAGTCTTGGACCAGAGACTGCGAAGGTCCTGTGACAAGCTAGACTGTGATTTCTGGGACTTGTGCCATACAGTGGAGAACCCTCTAAATGGAGCAGATGTACACTGCACATCAGAGGCTGTTACGCAGGTAACTGTCTGTTGTAGAGTGCATACAAGGCTCTTTTTGGATTGGGCAACTCCATCTATTCCAGATAAAGATAGCTATGGGAGACCCATAATATGAATGTAAGATACAAAGAAATACCCGCCACACAGGTGAGAGTATTAAAATCGAAGTGGTTAAGTGCCGAAGCATTTATAACAAAGTTCCAGAGTTTGAAGTGCAACTAAAAAGCAGCGAAGTTCACATAATAATAGGTATAGGAAGATGTTTAAAATCAGAAGTTGACAACAGTAAGGTATTTTGGAGAAAATGTAAGCATATAATGAAGGAATGGGCTTCTGGGAAATGGGAGGCGGTCTGTCGGTTATAGTAGACATGAAACTCGAATCCGTCGAGGTAGGAATTGGAGCGGCATGCGAGATTGTTCAGGCAAAACTTAGTATCAGTGATAGGCATAAAATTAAAATTGTAATTGGATCCTTCTACTAACTGCCAGGCTCGCCTCCTGATGTTAGTGAAATCTTCAGAGAAACCCTCAGTTTGCTTGTACATAAGTTTCCCAGTTGTACTGTAGGTATTGGAGGTGACTTTAATTGTCCAACAAACAGCTGGGATAATTAAAGTTTTGTTAGTGATGAGCATGAAAAAACAAGCTGTGAAACTTTGCTAAATGCCTTCTCTGAAAACTACATAGAACAGATAGTTCGGAACCCCACCCATGATGGAAATTATTAAATGTAATGGTAACAAATAAACCAGACCTCTTTGAGGATCTTCACTTCAAATCTGGCATCAGTGACCATGAGGCACTAGTAGCAATAATAATTACCAAAGTACAAAGTCGAACTAAAAAAAGTAGAAAACATTATGTTAATCTAGTTACAGAAGCAGCAATGTCATGTTTCAGTGAGGAACTTGAAACTCTTAGCACAAAACAGGAACATGTAGAGAACTATGGCTCAAGTTTAAAAGTATATTTGACCATGCATTGGTTAGATGTGTGCCCAGCAAGAGATTCCATGATGGGAGGGACTCTCCGTGGTACACAGTCACTGTAAAGAAACTTCTAAAGAAGTAGAGATTTTTGCATAAAAGATGTAAAACAATGCATAGTGCTGTACCTATAGAGATACTGAATGAAACATGTTTGGCTGTCTAGAGAGCAGCATGTGAGGCCTTCAACAATTACTGTAGCAGAATACTATCGAAAAACCTTGAAGGTCCTTAACCTGATGTAGGCAATCTCCAGTCTGTAGATAAAATAGAACTGCAAAAATCTTATTGATTATTGAAAGCTTTCTATTCAGTAATGTACATGGCTTAACAGTTCAGCAATTAGTTTCATTAATTTGTATAGTTATTCACAATTAGTTGTTTCCATTGAGACAGTGACCAGTTTGTTAGATATAAAAAGTAATTAGTGCCTGTATCAGGCTAACCCACAGAATAATTAGCAATATCTGTGGTGAAGTTTGTCACTCCAAGTACAATAATTCAGTGTGGTACAGTCTGTAGTTTCCAGATCAGCATACAAACACAGTTTCTATAATATTTCTTACACAATTTGACACAAGATATGAATGCTTTTATGTATTTCGACACAGCCTCGACAGAAGAAAGTCTATATTCTGACTGCAGACTGCCAATTTTGGGACCAAATAAAAAGGTGTTTTGTAAACTACATGATGCTTTGAAAATTGGCAGTGATTAGATTTTACTATTTCAAATGGACTCCAAAAGCTAGTTGTGTTTTGACTTAAAGGTAATGTTACTGGTTAGAAATTTAGAAAAGAACGTGGACACTGTTATTGTTCCACAATATGGATACCCTTGTTTACATGTATAAATGCCATATTGAAAAACATAGTAAATTACATGAAATTATCAATTAGTAAGTTAATTACTAAATGCTGTCTGTCATATCATCCAGAAAAATTAAAGTAATGAAAGTATATAGCCAGAGTTCGGAATCTAACAGTGTTTATGACAAAAAGTGCAATGAAAAATGATACTAGCTTGTAACTACAAATCTAATTATTTTGGAAGGTAGTTTCAGGCAAAATTAAGTATGTTACTTGACAATTGGAATACTTAATTTTAGAATGGTACGGTGGCATGTGTTATTACATGGAAATATGCCGATTAGCTCACAAAGTTTTACACATTTTGAACTATAATGCTAATTTCAGTTAACTATAACTTTCAATTAGCATGCTGTGCAACCAGACTAACCAAAAGGAATATATGAACAATAAATTTAAAAGGGGGAAAGTTTCATATTTTTTGGAACATCTTTACATACACCACATTCTACTCATATAACAGTATTGAAAATATAGCAGAAAAAAGAGAAAGAAAACAATAATTACCCAGGGATGAAAACATATCAAATGGGGTAAAAACACATTCCTATGTCACAATCTCTCACAATGTAAAAAGAAATTCTGGTCATATGTAAGGGCTATTAATGGTAACAAAGTTAAGTGTCTACTACACTCATCTACAAGACAAACTGAAATTGAGGGTAGCAAAGCAAAAGCAGAAATGCTTAAATCCTATTTCAAATGTCCCTTTTCGAAAGAACATTCAGAAGTATTGTCCCTATTCTTGTGCCACTGAAAAGATGAGTGAAGTAGATATTAGTGTCAATGGTATTGAGAAATAACTGAAACTGTTAAAAGTGAACAAAGCTCCAGGATCTGATGGAACACCTATCAGATTCTATACTGAACTTACAGCTGAGTTATTTCTTCTTCTAACTACAATCTCTCATACATCATTCAAACAAAAACCATGCCCAGTAACTGGAAGAAAGCAGATATCACATCGGTTTACAAGGTGTGTACCACAAGCCATGCACAAAATGACCATCCAGTATCCTTGTCATTCGTTTGTTGTAGAATCTTAGCACATATTCCAAGTTCAAACATAATGAGATACCTTGAACAAAATGATTCCCTCCGTGCCAACCAGCATGGACCATGCAAACAATGTTCATGTGAATCCAAAAGTCTCACATAATATACTGAAAGCCATGGATCGAGGCCTGTTTGGGGAGATGCAGTATTCCTCAATTTCCAAAAGCATTTGACTTATTGCCACATCTTTACTTACTATGAAAAGTTCAGTTGCATGAAGTATGAAGTGAAAATTGTGACAGTATTGAGGATTTCTTGTTGGGTAAGGCAAAGCATGTTGTTTCGGCTGGAGAATCATTACCAGATGTCGGAGTAACATGGGAACTGCCCAAGGGAAGTATGCTGTGACTCCCTTGCTGTTCATGTTGTATCTTAATGACCTTGTGGGCAATATTAATAGTAGCCTCAGCCTTTTTTTGCAGATGATGCAGTCATCTACACTGTACTGTCTGAAAGACGCTGTACAAATATTCAGTGAGATATTGATAAGATTACAATGTGATGCAAAGATTGGCAACTTGCTTCCAGTGCTCACAAATGTAAAATTGTGCACTTGACAAAACTAAATATGTGGTATCCTATGACTATAATATCACTGAGTCACAGTTGGAATTGGTTAATTGATAGAAATACCTGGGTGTAATACTGTGTAGGGATATGAAACTCAGTGATCACATAGTCATGGGTAAAGCAGGTGGCGCACTTTGGTATATTGATAGAATACTAAGGAAATGGAGGAAGTTTCAAGAGCCACCTTGAAATTATGACTAGAAATATACCCCAACCTACAAGGAGGGTTGGAACTTAAATAGTGGCAACTATTTATTCACAACCAGTACAAAAGAGTTACATGTTTGCACCTGTTACTGTCCTTCAAAGTAGTGACCAGTGTTGTGTAGAACCCATTGCCAGCAATGTGAAAGGCATAGTATACCTTTTTTGAGAGCCTGTTCTCTTGGTGCAAATGGAGCAGTCTACTGCCTGTCGAATCTCCGGAACACTTCTGAAGCGAATGCCATGAAGTGGTTCCTTCATCTTCGGAATCAAATCAAAGTCACAAGGACTTTATTCCAGGGAGTATGGTGGGTGGTACATTACTTCCCAGTCCCGTCGACTGAACAGAGCAGCCACAGCTTGCGCTGTATGCACCCGTACATTGTCATGCACAATGATGGGTGGGTTGCACAGAAAGTGTCGCCACTTCTTTTGCAAAACTGGTCATAGGTGATGCTCGAAAAATGAACAGTAATACTGTCTGCTGTGGAGGATCATAATGCATTAGGATAAGACCATCACAGTCGTACACAAGAATCACCATACTGGTGCCCTGACGCACTTTCAGTTTTCGAGGCGACCCATGATGATGCCATTTGTTGGATTGGCGGTTCAGTTTTGGCTCGTACAATGTGGCCCATGTCTCATACAGTGTTACAATATGGCATAAGAAAGCACTCCAAGTGCGTCTGAGCAGCATCGTAACGCATCCATTTCTGTCAAGTCATGCGGAACCCATTGTGATGCAATTTTTCACATGCCCAGGCATTCCTTCAGGATCGAAGCACAGTCGTATGCACTAATCTGGTTTTGTGGACAAGCTCATGAATCGTATGGCGTCGATCACTGTCAACTAACGCGGCAATAGCATGCACATCTTCTTCAGAGATGCTAGGATGACCTGCCCGATGCATGTCTGCCACAGGCTGCCGACCTGTGTTGAAGGCTTTTACCCAATGGTGCTGATTCACTGCTTGCCTCATGAAGACCTTGATGACACTGTCGTGCTGTATGACCTCTGGCACATTCAATCTTGATCCAACTCTGTTGTTCCTGTTTCGAAAACATAGTGACACCGTTATGTTAGACTGCTCGCTCACAAGTGACCATGTTTTCCTCGATTGTGCGCACGCCGGTGACGTGGGACAGGCAAGTCCATTTGCTCGGAGGTAAGGTAGGTATGTCAAAAACATGTGCTATCAGCGACAATAGTAGATTCCATTGCATAGTGTCTCCACAGCAGTGTTAAGTTCCAACCTACATATGTATCACACCCATAGGGATCGTGAGGACATGATCAGATTAATTACAGCACAGACAGATGCATTTAAACACTCATTCTCCCTGCTATCCACATGTGAATGGAATGGGGAAAAAGCTCCAATAACAGGTACATTGGGACATATCCCTTGCCATGTAGTATACAGTGTCTTGTAGATGTAGGTGTAGAACAACTCAGCAACTTGGGGTATCGTGTATTAAACTGGAGACCTAGAAACGACGGAGAGGCTTTGACCCCCCCCCCCCCCCCCATAGCCCTCAGTGGTCCACAATCCCACAACAGGCCACAGCAGTCCACCCACCCAAACGCCACCCCACACCGAACCCAGGATTATTATGCGGTTCACCCCCCATCCCCCTCCGGGAATGTCTCGTACCAGAGAAGTGCAAACTCAAATGTTTGCTGTGGTAGAGTAATTGAGTAATTAAGGTGTACGCATATGTGGAGACAGTGTTTGCTCAGCAGCCACCGACATAGTGTAACTGAGGTGGAATAAGACGAACCAGCCCACACTTGCCGAGGCAATTGGGAAACCACCTTAAAAACCTACTACAGGCTGGCCGGCACACCCGGATCTTGACACTAATCCCCCAGCTGGATTCGTGCCGGGGACTGGTATGTCTTCCCCCTCAGGAAGCAGCACATTAGACTGCACGGCTAGCCAGGTGGGCAACTGGGCTATGTTCAACAAATTGCTCATCAACACTCAGAAGACTGTTTCATTGAACTTCTACAACACACAAAACACAAAGCCCTCTCAATCACTTATAACAGTAAATAACCGACCAATAAAAACAAACACAGAATTCAAGTTCCTGTCTTTGTGGTTGCAAGATAACTGGAAATGGAATGAATGTATTGACCAGGTAAACATTATAATATTTACTGGCTACTGTGCAGTGACTGTGCTGCAAGCATGCACTAGTCAGAAAATGGGAATAAGTGCATGGCATGCATATATACAGGCTCACCTAAAATATGATGTAATATTCTGGGAAATTTTCTTGCTGCCCTTTGCACTTTTATAATGCGGAAGAGAATCACGAGGATCGTTAGTGGAAGCAAAACTACAGACTCTTGCAAACCAATTTTCAAGAATGAGGGATTTAAAAAAAAGTTAATTTCACAAAAATTCACAGAATTGGGTAAATAATATCATCAGGAGCAATATGACCTGTCATTTATGTTCTGTCAAAGTTTTTTCCATTATTATATTAACAAATGCAAAATTTTAAACAATGGAAAATCCAGAATGGAAAAATGGCAATTTTATGAAAAGAGTCTTATTGTGAAGATGTATAGTCGTGGACAGGGGGGAGGGAAACTGTTAACTGTTAGATGAGTAAGTTTTCAGCCAAAAGGCCTTCTCCTGAAATAGACAATTCACACTCACTGCCCACTGTTTCTGGCTGCCGAGACCTGTGTGTGTGTGTGTGTGTGTGTGTGTGTGTGTGTGTGTGTGTGTGTGTGTGTGTGAGGAGGGGGGGGGGAGGGAGTTGTCTACTTCAGAAGAAGGCCTTTTGGCCAAAAGCTTACGTATTTAGCAGTCTTTTTGTCATGCCTGTCTGTGACTCAACTCCACTGTATGGTGAGTAGCAGTTTACCCTTTTCGTAATATTGTCAAATGTACAATTTATTTTCTTCCTATATTGTTTAACTCACAATTTTCCCCTGTAGAAACAATATATACTAGTCAAATATTATTTTATAAGATCAGATGCACAGAATGTTTGAAAGTATGGTTTTTTTTTTTTTTTTTCCAGGAACACATGGATATGCAGATATTTCTTTCCCCGCTGAAGTGTCCCATCACATTGATCAATCTCGCCACTTTTGATCAAAAATATTGATGTATCATGTACATTTGAAATTAGATTAAGAAATACTTTCTTCAGAAGTCATTGTTTAATTTTATATTTGCCATATGTCATGTAATCATAAATCTGTTTTTGTTACCTTTATATTTATAATTTATATATACACAAATCTTTAAAAGCTTTTATATTTATAATTTAAATATACAGAAATATTTAAAAAGGAAAATAATAAGTTGTTTGAATTGAGCTTTAATTCTGCTGGAGTCTGGTAAAATATAAATTCATAAGCACTATAGAACTCGCATTGTTTATACTGAGAGGAAAAAAAGAGACAGAGCAATAGAAGCTTTTTGTTATGATTTCTCTATTCATGATAATATTAAACTACATTCCAATGATGTGGATTGTGAGAAGTATGACTGTTCAGTGAGCAAAATAGTATTGGGAGAGTTATGTCAATTTATAATATGTATGTGTTCCTTATATATCATAGATTTCACTGTGCCACGTATACTTATGAGCTGCATATACATTCCCTAAAATTTGGTGGTACAAAACCGTGATATTTTGTTGTTCTGTCATTTTCTTGTATTATATTTCCTTTAAGCATAGAAACAAGTTCCTTAAAAATTGTTTTCCTTAGTTGGTGTACATATTGTCATTAAATGTTGTTGTTCCTCGTGTACCATTATATGTATATGCACACACACACACACACACACACACACACACACACACACACACACACACACACACACACAGATATAAATAAGTATCTTAGTACATTCTGCGTATATACAACTTTAAAGAAAATTGAAATCATACTGTTCGAATGTCCCAATTGATGTCTATGATTAAAAAATAATGAATTTGTGTGCCATATGTGCTAACTACATTATGAACTTTTTTCCCTAAGTGAAGCAATAAGTTCATTTGGGTCAACAGATGAAGAGAGAAGTGCTCATTCCAAATAATCATTATTTCTTGTTTTTATATATAGAAACAAGATACTTTGAATCACTTTTATTAAAATACACACTCACACACATAAAGAAAGAAAGAAACAATAAATCTATTCTGGTAGAGACTTTCAGTTTTACTCTGGAAATCTGGACGGTTGCTGAAAATTTTCTCTGCTTTGACTGTTGCCCAAATTCCCAGGGAGGTTAAGGAAGATTTATGGCTGGCAGGTATCACTAGAGAACCATTATTTATGTTTCAGATTGTACTGATGTGTATAAAAGACTGTCCTTCACAAGTGTTAACATGGCAAGTCTGATTGATCTGACTGTAGAATATGGAAGCATTGAAAACATATATTTTATTCACTATCTATCTAAATAAAATAGTGCTCTTGACAAAGAAATCTTTCATTTAAAACACACTCCACTTCCAACCAGGTAATTAAAACTGCAACTATGATCTCACAGTCTTCAGAGAAACACGTAATAGACAAAACTTGTATGTTCTGTTTTCAGTGGATAGCTGACTGTCCCAGAAGAGAAGCAAAACAGATTTACTTACCTCATATTTTATTATATGCTGTACTTTTGTAGGCACGGGAGTCCAAATAGTCATGCAGCAATGAACTTAAGTTACTAGTGAGAAGGGTCTGTCATATTTCTCAAGTTCGGTACATTAATGGACTTTGAGATGAATAATGTAGAACACATTTCAGACCAATCATGCCATAATCATTACACCCTGCTTCTTCTTGGTGTTATTACATGGCTAAGTATTTCAGGCATTCTTTTTTCCCATGACTTGAATGCTTTTCAGAATAACTTTATTGAATGATTCAAAGTTTAGTAACATCTTCACAATATGCGAACCCAGTTTTTTGTGGTGACATTGTTGAGTAAATGCTTCAGGAAGTTCTTGGCCGTGTCAGGTTTGTCAATCTCAAGCTTCCACTGATTTCCTCTGTCATCATTATCAGCAGGTGTCTCAGTAGGCTGTTAGATACTTTGATTTGAACAGAGAGATAAAAACAACAACACTCCTTGCCCACTATTGCCTGTACCAAAAAGCAAAAGTTCTCTCTGTTATTTAGTTCTTCAGTGAGTTCATTCACAACTAGGTTCCACAGTAGTGGGGGGAGAACCCCTCCTTGTGGACATCCTCGGGTGGTGTTCATCACCATTTTTTTCATTCATCATAGTGGGCTCTTCCTTTCTTCTGTTCAACATAGTCTTTATCTATATACGGTGCTCTCAATGCCATGCTCTTCTGCATCTGTGACCACATAGATTCGAAAGTTGTATTGCTAAGAGCCACTTCTTTATGCAGAAGATGCAGAGAGCAATTTTGTAAAAGTATAGCACACTCTCCAACTTCCCAAGAAGTTGATGAAGTGTTGTTTGCATGAGTTGCCTGGTTGATATGGTTGTCGGTTTATGTGTGGAGAAACCTTAGCCTCCTTTCGTTAATGCGCGCATTAATGAGTTTTTCTAATGTCTTTAAAAGAAAGGAGGAGAGACTGACTGGTCTCATATCCTTGGCCTTGGTAATAAGTTCACTCTGGCTTCGGAATGAAAACAATCCTCACTGTTTTCCAAGCAGCATAGATGTAGGTTAGGAATGATTTCTGATGCTAGGATAACCCTAAACAGGCTACATAGGAGTTTAATTAAACTCTCTCCTACTTTTTCCAGTAGGGCTGAAATATTCCATCTGGACCTGATGATTTGCAAGGTTAAAATGTTCCAACCATCCACTGGAAATCTTTTATATCAATACATTTTCTGATAGATTCTCAGTTCAAAAATGGTTCAAATGGCTCTGAGCACTATGGGACTCAACTGCTGTGGTCATAAGTCCCCTAGAACTTAGAACTACTTAAACCTAACTAACCTAAGGACAGCACACAACACCCAGCCATCACGAGGCAGAGAAAATCCCTGACCCCGCCGGGAATCGAACCCGGGAACCCGGGCGTGGGAAGCGAGAACACTACCGCACGACCACGAGATGCGGGCATAGATTCTCAGTTCTTCCTTTATCTGTAAACCAAGTGCCTCTCAGGGACTGAATCGTAATCTGTCTGCCAGAGTGTACTGAGGGAAGTGATTCTTGAGGAGCACATCAAGTATCTTGTTCACTGTCTTTGTCTCCTCACCATCGCTCTTCCGTAGAGCACCTCCTGGATTATTTGATTATCTGGTGATCTTGTGAAGTCCGGTGCAAGTAGCTGTATCTTCCTCCTGCTCAAAGAATACCTTCCAGGATGGTAGATTTGCTTGCTTAAGCACAAGATTATATTCGGTGTGGGGCTCATGATATTTTGTCCATTGTCCTTTCCTTCTTGCAAGGTTTAACAGTCTTCTTACCTGTGTACTTTACAGTTCCAGGTTATTGTTCCAGCAAGGTACATTCCTGTCTATGCACTTTTGGTGCTTGAGCAGTTTTCTAAGTAAAAGATCACAGTGACAGAAAGCAAGGGAAAACCACAGCCATAATGTTTCCCAAGGGCATGGAGCTTTACTGTATGGTTAAATGATGATGGCATCCACTTGGGTAAAATATTCTGGAGGTCAAATAGTCCCCCATTCAGATCTCCAGGTGGGGATTACTCATGAGTATGTCGTTATCAGGAGAAACAAAACTGGCGTTCTACAGATTGGAGTGTGAAATGTGAGATCCCTTAATCGTGCAGGTAGGTTAGAAAATTTAAAAAGGGAAATGGATAGGTAAAAGTTATATATAGTGGGAATTAGTGAATTTCGGTGGCAGGAGGAACAGGACTTCTGCTCTGGTGAATAGAAGGTTATAAATTCAAAATCAAACAAGGCTAATACAGGAACAGATTTAATAATGAATAAAAAAGTAGGAATGTGGAAAAGCTACTATGATCAACGTAGTGAACGCATTTTGTAGCCAAGATAAGCGTTAAGCCCGCACCTACCACAGTACTAAAAGTTTATATGCCAACTAGCTCCGCAGATGATGAAGAGATTGAAGAAATGTATGATGAGATAAAAGAAATTATCCAAATAGTTAAGGGAGATGAAAATTTAATAGTCATGGAGGATTGGAATCCAATAGTAGGAAAAGGAAGAGAAGGAAGAGTAGTAGATGAATATCGACTGAGGGTAAGGAATGAAAGATGAAACAGCCTGGTAGAATTTTGCGCAGAGCATAACTTTGACAGCTAACGCCTGGTTTAAGAATCGTGAAAGAAGGCTGTATACGTGGAAGAGATCTGGAGACACCAGAAGGTTTCAGATTCATTATATAATGGTAAGACCTAGATTTAGGAACCATGTTTCAGCGGTTGTAGAGAGTTTCGTATGGAGTGTTGGAGAACAAGTGACAAGAATAAGGGAAAGGAATACAGTAGAAGAAGAATGGGTATCTCTGAGAGATGAAATAGTGAAGGCCAGACAAGGGCTAGTAGAAATCCTTGGGTAACACAAGAGATATTCAATTTAATTGATCAAAGGATAAAATGTAAAAATACAGTAAATGAAGCAGGCGAAAGGAATACACATGTCTCAAAAATGAGATGGACAGGAAGTGCAAAAGTGGCTAAGCAGGAATGTCTAGAGGACAAGTGTGAGAATGTAGAAGCATATACGAGGTATGTCCTCAAAGTAAGTTCCATTTGGTTATATAAAACAAACTTGTACGGATACAGATAAAAATATTTATTGTACAAAAATCTAAAACTGTTAACAACTATTGTACATAGCTTCTGAAATTTTGTAGGCACTTGTCATTGTGTGGCACAAGTTTATTTTATGCTTTCTTCATTGAAGGTTGCTGCCTGTGTAATCAACCATGCAGTAACATGTTCTTCCAGCTTGTCATCATTGTTGAAGTGTTGACGACAAAGGACAGATTTTAGTGCAAGAAGAGAATAAAGTCACTAGGAGCGAGGTCCAGGCTCTACAGAGGATGATCAAACCCGTCCCAGTGAAATTCCCGTAGGAGATGTTTGATCACATTCGCCGTGTGAGGTTGGGCATTGTTGTTGTTGTTGTTGTGGTCTTCAGTCCTGAGACTGGTTTGATGCAGCTCTCCATGCTACTCTATCCTGTGCAAGCTTCTTCATTTCCCAGTACCTACTGCAACCTACATCCTTATGAATCTGCTTAGTGTATTAATCTCTTGGTCTCCCTCTACAATTTTTACCCTCCACACTGCCCTCCAATACTAAATTGGTGATCCCTTGATGCCTCAGAACATGTCCTACCAACCGATCCCTTCTTCTAGTCAAGTTGTGCCACAAACTTCTCTTCTCCCCAATCCTATTCAATACCTCCTCATTAGTTATGTGATCTACCCATCTAATCTTCAGCATTCTTCTGTAGCACCACATTTCGAAAGCTTCTATTCTCTTCTTGTCCAAACTATTTATTGTCCATGTCTCACTTCCATACATGGCTACACTCCATACAAAAACTTTCAGAAACGGCTTCCTGACACTTAAATCTATACTAGATGTTAACAAATTTCTCTTCTTGAGAAAGGCTTCCCTTGCCATTGCCAGTCTACATTTTATATCCTCTCTACTCCGACCATCATCAGTTATTTTGCTCCCCAAATAGCAAAATTCCTTTACTACTTTAAGTGTCTCATCTCTTAATCTAATTCCCTCAGCATCATCCGACTTAATTCGACTACATTCCATTATCCTCATTTTGCTTTTGTTGATGTTCATCTTATATCCTCCCTTCACGACACTATCCATTCCGTTCAACTGCTCTTCCAAGTCCTTTGCTGTCTCTGACAGAATTACGATGTCATTGGCGAACCTCAACGTTTTTATTTCTTCTCCATGGATTTTAATTCCTACTCCAAATTTTTCTTTTGTTTCCTTCACTGCTTGCTCAATATACAGATTGAATAACATCGGGGAGAGGCTACAGCCCTGTCTCACTCCCTTCCCAACCACTGCTTCCCTTTCATGTCCCTCGACTCTTATAACTGCCATCTGGTTTCTGTACAAATTGTAAATAGCCTTGCGCTCCCTGTATTTTACCCCTGCCACCTTCAGAATTTGAAAGAGAGTATTCCAATCAACATTGTCAAAAGCTTTCTCTAAGTCTACAAATGCTAGAAATGTAGGTTTCTCTTTTCTTAATCTAGCTTTTAAGATAAGTCGTAGGGCATTATCATGGAAAAAAACACCTTTTGACAGTAATCCTCGGCACTGCTTCTGTATTGCATGGCACAATTTCTTAATGGTCTCGCCGTAACCATGTGCATTGATTGTTTGTCCTCGTGGTAAGAAATCAACCAGCAAAATGTCTTTTCTGACCCAAAAAACAGTGCTCATGACTTTTCATTGGAGATTAAGTGTGCCTCCATTCCACTGATTGCTCTTTTGTTTCAGGGGTGTCATACAATACCCAATTTTTATCCCCTGTGATTATCCAAGAAAGAAAACCATCGCCTTCTTCATTGTAGCGTGTCAGAAACTGAAGTGCACTGCCCATTGGTTGTTTCTTTGCGTTGTGCAGTAAGAATTTTAGGTACCCAAAGTGAGCAAAGTTTTAGAAATTTCAGTTTTTCAGTAACAATTTCATGAATTAGTGATCATGATATTTGTGGGACTTCCATAGAAATGGCACTAAGTGTAAACCCACAGTTGTGCTTAATCTTCTCTTCAATTGTGTGAACCAGTTCATCAGTAACCACAGATGGGCATCCACTTCATTCTTCATTGTGCATTTGGTTACATCCTTCAGTGAACTGTCTGACCCATCTTCTAACCATTGAATCACTCACAGCATTTTGTCTGTAAACCTCGCAGATTTGCCATGAATTGGTTTAACTGTCTTTGCATTTAGAAAAAGAATCACAGATCTGATTTCACACGTGGCAGCATTTTCAATTACATCCGACATTATAAAGAAGCACTACAAAGCACACATTGGCAGCAGCGATCAGAAAATGGTATACATGTCTTCCCTTCCGCACATGCTCGGAACTGCGATCGTAACGCTGCTGCGGATAGAAATACAAATGGAACTTACTTTGTGGACGACCCTCGTATCATTAGGGTTAAGAGAGATGTCACTTACAGGAAAATTAGAGAGACTTTTGGAGAAAAGAGAACCACCTGTATGAATATCAAGAGCTCAGAGGGAAAACCAGTCCTAAGCAAAGGTGGGAAAGCAGAAAGGTGGAAAGAGTATAGAGGGTCTATAGAAGGGTGATGTACTTCACGGTAATGTTCTGGAAATGGAAGAGGACATAGATGGAGATGAGATGTGAGATATGATACTGTGTGAAGAATTTGATAGAGCACTGAAAAACCTAACTCAAAACAAGGCCCTGGGAGTAGACAACATCCCATTAGAGCTATTGATAGCCTTGGAAGAACCAGCCAGGACAAAACTCTTCCATTTGGCGAGTAAGATGTATGAGACAGGCGAAATACCCTCAGACTTGAAGAAGAATATAATAATTCAAATCCCAAAGAGAGCAGGTGTTGAGAGCTGTGAAAATTTCCAAACTATCAGTTTAATAAGTCACAATTGCAAAGTGCTAACACGAATTCTATACAGACAAATGGAAAAATTGGTAAAAGCTTACCTCAGGGAAGATCACTCTGTATTCCGTAGAAATGTAGGAACATGCAAGGCAATACTGACCCTACGACTTATCTTGGAATATAGGTTAAGAAAATGCAAATCTACATTTACAGCATTTGTAGACTTAGAGAAAGCTTTTGACATTGTTGACTGGAATATTCTCTTTCAGATTCTGAAGGTGGCAAGGATAAAATATGAGGACCAAAATGCTGTTTACAATTTGTACAGAAACCAGAAGACAGCTTCAAGAGTCAAAGGGCATGAAAGGGAAGCAGTGGTTGGGAAGGAAGTGAGACAGGGTTGTAGCCTATCCCTGATGTTACTCAATCTGTATATTGAGCAAGTAATAAAGGGAAGAAAAGAAAAAATTGGAGTGACATTAAAATCCAGGGAGAAGAAACAAAAAGTTTGAGGTTTGCTGATGACATTGTAATTCTGTCAGAGACAGAAAAGGACATGGAAGAGCAGTTGAACGGAATGGATAGTATCTTGAAATGAGGACATAAGATGAACATCAACAAAAGCAAAACATGGATGGTGGAATGCAGTCGAATTAAATCAGGTGATACTTAGGGAATTAGATTAGGAAATGAGACACTTAAAGTAGTAAAGGAGTTTTGCTATTTAGGGAGTAAAATAACTGATGATGGTCGAACTAGAGAGGATATAAAATATAGAGTGGCAATGGCAAGGAAAGTGTTTCTGAAGAAGAGAAATTTGTTAACATTGAATATAGATTTAAGTGGCGGGAGGTCCTTTCTGAAAGTATTATATGGAGTGTAGCCATGTATGGAAGTAAAACATGAATAATAAACAGTTTAGACAAGAAGAGAATAGAAAAAAGATGGAGCAAGGGTCCATTGTGGCAGGAATGGTGTGAAGAAATGTAAGTGACGCAGCAATGGGCAAAATAGATGTTGATGGTTTTGACAGGAGCTCGATAAGCGAAAAGGCACGTAAAAATGCATAAAAAAATTTGTAAAGACATGCAGAAACATGCATAGATATGAAAAAATACGTTAAAAACTTGCAGAAATGTGAGTGAAAAAGAACTCTAAAGTGTGTGTGTGTGTGTGTGTGTGTGTGTGTGTGTGTGTGTGTGTGTGTGTGTGTTTTTGCGATAAGCAAAGAGAGATTGAAGGGGGCTAAGTTTATGTGGCACGGGCAGGTGTGGAAAAATTTGAAGTACATCAGGATGAGGGATGAAGTGGGATCAATAGGAATAAATGTAATTATAACTGTTGGAGGAAAGAGTTTGGAGCATCAGACAGCAATCCATGCTGTCATGAAGTCTGTGTTGTGTGTGGACGATTGTAGATACAGTGTGGCTCAGAAGTAGATGTGGTTTGGAAGAGAGCAAATAGGTACAGGAAAGAAGAGAAAGAACAGACATTGTGAAGAGTAATGCTACAGAGAAGAGTAACAAAGGAAAACATTACAGGGTTGTAGGATGAAAGAAAGCCATTCTGCAAAAATAAAACAATGGAAACTCCAGGCAGGAATATCAACAATGTAGGAAGACAGATTGCTAATTGCTGTAAAGAAGACAAGTCAAGTTGTAGACAGGCACAATTAAAAGACATGCACATAAAGCCTTTGGTCACAGATTACTCAGTTTAAACACACACACAAATGAGAACACCTTACTATAACATAACTATAAAATGTAACTACTCTTGGGTTCAGCATTTATATATTGGAGTTTTTGTGGACTCATCCTTTCTGCAGATCTGTCGCAGCTGAAGTCCTAAGTTCTCAGTAAATGTCAAGAATTTTAACTTCGGAAAAGTTAAAATTCAAAATCGTCTTGTATTATGTTTTTTAAATACATTTATTATACTTTCAAAACAAAATTAAAGTATTATTACATAGGCAAACAATACTTACAATACAAAAGGAGCAGCTACATGCTCACTGCTCGGTATTGTTTAAAATTATTATTTCATTAATTAACAATTAAAACTATCATCCTAAACAAATTACACATTTCAATGATGACCTTGATTTTTATATATTAAACACATGAATAAATTCTAGTTTACATACTAATTGTATAGTGTATAAACACTTAGGTGTTAAATGTTAACAATACACTTGTTATATTTACTAATTACAGAAGATTCATATCATATAAAATGTTTCTTACGAATAACAGACTTCTACACATTAGTGTAATTAAGATTCCTTAATTATTTTCTTCGCAACTGTTTCAGAAGTACATATTTCCATACACCTCATGTCTCAGAAACTACTTTTTATGGTTAAAATTTATGTGTTTTTTCATTAGTTTTGATTGGACTGTTATGTTTCAACAACGCCAAAAAGGATTTGTGCAACAGAAAGTTGAACAAAACCTTTTCTGACAAATGTACGTAACAGTCCTCATTTTACAATAAACTGGAGAAACAAGCAGTTTACTTATGGTGTGAGGTAAATCCTATGTTTGATTAAAAATATAAATTAATTATGAAGCATTATGCAATCATTATTACTCAACAGTACAAGGGAAGAACAAGTTATTACTTAACTGTATGAGCTAACATACAACTTACAGTTTCAAACTAGTACAAAATTCTTATGTATAAATTCACTAATCCCTGTACTTTACATAAATGTAAATAGTCTTGATGTTTGCAGTATGCAGACTGATCCATAGTGAATCTTGAGATATGTAGTACGCAGACTGCTTTATAGATAATCTTGAAGTCTGCAGTATGCAGACTGCTTTGTAGAGAATCTTGAAGATTACAGTAAGTAGACTGCTGTTTGGGATGAAATGTCTGACCAATGACCAATCTTACTATTCCTCATTTGTCAAGACACTTCCAACGCCACTTTCCCACCCTTACGATCATTCAAACATGACACGTAAGAGTGCAGTTACATATAACTCTTGAGTGACAATGTAAGTGACTAATACATGATATTGGCTGTGTTTTATAAGTAATTGAAACAGCACCAACAACTATGTGGTTGGGCGTTATATACAGGTACGTGTTCACCACTTGGTTGTGAGTACAAAATAAATGAATCATAAATGATTGGTACATCATGATGAAACATGGTTAGGTATTATACATTGGTAAGTGTTCACCACTTAGGTGTGAACACATGATAGATAAATCATAAATAATTGGTATATCATGACAATTATATGGTTGAACATTATACATTTGTAATTGGTTCATAAGTGTCAGATACACCATGACAATAATGTTTGAGCATTGTACATTGGCAAATTGGCACAGAAGTGACACATACACAATGACAGTTATATGGTTGAGCATAATACATTGGTAATTGGTTCATAAGTGACAGATACATCATGACAATAATATGAATAGGTTTTATACATTGGTAAGTACAAATATTAATAATTGTTCACAACTTTGAGTGCTGGTATGGAGCAAAATAAATACATAGGTAAAATGTTTATCAATTCAGTGACAACATACAACAAAATTAGACATAAATAAATAATATAGTATCACTGAGAATAGTTGCATCTACTAATGCAGAAATGCTAGCTTGTTCCCCGGATCCTCCTATAAAATAGGTTTCAGTCGCTTAATAAAGCTGACACGGTAACTAAGAAGGGTCTCAGCAATAGAGACATACGCATGTGGACAGGGGGAAGGATAACTTGGTACTCTAATGAGAAGTAAGAAATGAAATAGAAGGCTCAGAGTGTTGGAGTTGAAGAAGAAAAGACAGACCCCAAAGTCAGGAAACCCCCCTACCCAGGACCCCCACTGTTGCAGTACTTCACTGTGGCTCCGGAGGGAGAAGAATGTTCGGCATTCCCTACAGAACGGACTTTCCACAGCTTCACCTTTCAAGTCCCCAAAAATTAACCCCAACACTCCCTATTGATTGATCAACAAAGGGCGAACAAATAGCATTCTGCTGGACAGAGTAAATGACAAATACAATGCTGTATTGGTTAACCAAGTAATAAATGCTAGATCCTACCAGCTGACTTATAAGCAGTCCCTCTAGTATCTGGGTTTGATAAAACATAATCAATTACATAAACATATAATATTGAAACCTGTGACATATCTGAGACATATCCATGAAAATTACTAAAGCGAGGTACAGAATTGCTGTATTCCTCTGATATCTGTTGCTGCTCAAACATAAATTATTATATAAATATAACAATATAGAAATAAAGTAGCCAAATGCATCGAATACAGCATATTTCATATTAAAAAAAAATAAACAAAGTCAACTGCCTCACTGGGCGGATAAACCAAGTGTTACAATATTCACATTATGTGAAGTACTTTCATATACATCAATATATTTACTAATATAATAGAGGGAAACATTCCACGTGGGAAAAATATATCTAAAAAGAAAGATGATGAAACTTACCAAACAAAAGCGCTGGCAGGTCGATAGACACACAAACAAACACAAACATACACACAAAATTCTAGCTTTCGCAACCAATGGTTGCCTCGTCAGGAAAGAGGGAAGGAGAAGGAAAGACAAAAGGATATGGGTTTTAAGGGAGAGGGTAAGGAGTCATTCCAATCCCGGGAGCGGAAAGACTTGCCTTAGGGGGAAAAAAGGACAGGTATACACTCGCACACACACACATATCCATCCACACATACACAGACACAGACACAAGCAGACATTTGTAAAGGCAAAGAGTTTGGGCATTTTTTGGGCAGAGATGTCAGTCGGGGCGGATGTACAGAGGCAAAGATGAAGTTGAAAGACAGGTGAGGTATGAGCGGCGGCAAATTGAAATTAGAAATTAGCGGAGATTGAGGCCTGGCGGATAGCGAGAAGAAAGGATATGCTGAAGGGCAAGTTCCCATCTCCGGAGTTCTGACAGGTTGGTGTTCGTGGGAAGTATCCAGATAACCCGGACGGTGTAACACTGTGCCAAGATGTGCTGGCCGTGCAACAAGGCATGTTTAGCCACAGGGTGATCCTCATTACCAACAAACACTGTCTGCCTGTGTCCATTCATGCGAATGGACAGTTTGTTGCTGGTCATTCCCACATAGAACGCTTCACAGTGTAGGCAGGTCAGTTGGTAAATCACGTGGGTGCTTTCACACGTGGCTCTGCCTTTGATCGTGTACACCTTCCGGGTTACAGGACTGGAATAGGTGGTGGTGGGAGGGTGCATGGGACAGGTTTTACACCGGGGGCGGTTACAGGGGTAGGAGCCAGAGGGTAGGGAAGGTGGTTTGGGGATTTCATAGGGATGAACTAAGAGGTTGCGAAGGTTAGGTGGACGGCGGAAAGACACTCTTGGTGGAGTGGGGAGGATTTCATGAAGGATGGATCTCATTTCAGGGCAGGATTTGAGGAAGTCGTATCCCTGCTGGAGAGCCACATTCAGAATCTGATCCAGTCCCGGAAAGTATCCTGTCACAAGTGGGGCACTTTTGGGGTTCTTCTGTGGAAGGTTCCGGGTTTGAGGAGATGAGGATGTGGCTCTGGTTATTTGCTTCTGTACCAGGTCGGGAGGGTAGTTACGGGATGCAAAAGCTGTTTTCAGGTTGTTGGTGTAATGGTTCAAGGATTCCGGACTGGAGCAGATTCGTTTGCCACGAAGACCTAGGCTGTAGGGAAGGGACCGTTTGATGTGGAATGGGTGGCAGCTGTCATAATGGAGGTACTGTTGCTTGTTGGTGGGTTTAATGTGGACGGACGTGTGAAGCTGGCCATTGGACAGGTGGAGGTCAACGTCAAGGAAAGTGGCATGGGATTTGGAGTAGGACCAGGTGAATCTGATGGAACCAAAGGAGTTGAGGTTGGAGAGGAAATTCTGGAGTTCTTCTTCACTGTGAGTCCAGATCACGAAAATGTCATCAATAAATCTGTACCAAACTTCGGGTTGGCAGGCCTGGGTAACCAGGAAGGCTTCCTCTAAGCGACCCATGAATAGGTTGGCATACGAGGGGGCCATCCTGGTACCCATGGCTGTTCCCTTTAATTGTTGGTATGTCTGGCCTTCAAAAGTGAAGAAGTTGTGGGTCAGGATGAAGCTGGCTAAGGTAATGAGGAAAGAGGTTTTAGGTAGGGCGGCAGGTGATCGGCGTGAAAGGAAGTGCTCCATCGCAGCGAGGCCCTGGACATGCGGAATATTTGTGTATAAGGAAGTGGCATCAATGGTTACAAGGATGGTTTCCAGGGGTAACAGACTGGGTAGGGATTCCAGGCGTTTGAGAAAGTGGTTGGTGTCTTTGATGAAGGATGGGAGACTGCATGTAATGGGTTGAAGGTGTTGATCTACGTAGGCAGAGATGCGTTCGGTGGGGGCTTGGTAACCAGCTACAATGGGACGGCCGGGATGATTGGGTTTGTGAATTTTGGGAAGAAGGTAGAAGGTAGGGGTGCGGGGTGTTGGTGGGGTCAGGAGGTTGATGGAGTCGGGTGAAAGGTTTTGTAGGGGGCCTAAGGTTCTGAGGATTCCTTGAAGCTCCGCCTGGACATCAGGAATGGGATTGCCTTGGCAAACTTTGTAAGTAGTGTTGTCTGAAAGCTGACGCAGTCCCTCAGCCACATACTCCCGACGATCAAGTACCACAGTTGTGGAACCCTTGTCCGCCGGAAGAATGACGATGGATCGGTCAGCCTTCAGATCACGGATAGCCTGGGCTTCAGCAGTGGTGATGTTGGGAGTAGGATTAAGGTTTTTTAAAAAGGATTGAGAGGCAAGGCTGGAAGTCAGAAATTCCTGGAAGGTTAGGAGAGGGTGATTTTGAGGAAGAGGAGGTGGGTCCCGCTGTGACGGAGGACGGAACTGTTCCAGGCATGGTTCAATTTGGATAGTGTCTTGGGGAGTTGGATCCTTAGGAGTAGGATTAGGATCATTTTTCTTCGTGGCAAAGTGATATTTCCAGCAGAGAGTACGGGTGTAGGACAGTAAATCTTTGACGAGGGCTGTTTGGTTAAATCTGGGAGTGGGGCTGAAGGTGAGGCCTTTGGATAGGACAGAGGTTTCGGATTGGGAGAGAGGTTTGGAGGAAAGGTTAACTACTGAATTGGGGTGTTGTGGTTCCAGATTGCGTTGATTGGAATTTTGAGGTTTTGGAGGGAGTGGAGCTGGAAGTGGGAGATTGAGTAGATGGGAGAGACTGGGTTTGTGTGCAATGAGAGGAGGTTGAGGTTTGCTGGAAAGGTTGTGAAGGGTGAGTGAGTTGCCTTTCCGGAGGTGGGAAACCACCCTTCACAACCTTTCCAGCAAACCTCAACCTCCTCTCATTGCACACAAACCCAGTCTCTCCCATCTACTCAATCTCCCACTTCCAGCTCCACTCCCTCCAAAACCTCAAAATTCCAATCAACGCAATCTGGAACCACAACACCCCAATTCAGTAGTTAACCTTTCCTCCAAACCTCTCTCCCAATCCGAAACCTCTGTCCTATCCAAAGGCCTCACCTTCAGCCCCACTCCCAGATTTAACCAAACAGCCCTCGTCAAAGATTTACTGTCCTACACCCGTACTCTCTGCTGGAAATATCACTTTGCCACGAAGAAAAATGATCCTAATCCTACTCCTAAGGATCCAACTCCCCAAGACACTATCCAAATTGAACCATGCCTGGAACAGTTCCGTCCTCCGTCACAGCGGGACCCACCTCCTCTTCCTCAAAATCACCCTCTCCTAACCTTCCAGGAATTTCTGACTTCCAGCCTTGCCTCTCAATCCTTTTTAAAAAACCTTAATCCTACTCCCAACATCACCACTGCTGAAGCCCAGGCTATCCGTGATCTGAAGGCTGACCGATCCATCGTCATTCTTCCGGCGGACAAGGGTTCCACAACTGTGGTACTTGATCGTCGGGAGTATGTGGCTGAGGGACTGCGTCAGCTTTCAGACAACACTACTTACAAAGTTTGCCAAGGCAATCCCATTCCTGATGTCCAGGCGGAGCTTCAAGGAATCCTCAGAACCTTAGGCCCCCTACAAAACCTTTCACCCGACTCCATCAACCTCCTGACCCCACCAACACCCCGCACCCCTACCTTCTACCTTCTTCCCAAAATTCACAAACCCAATCATCCCGGCCGTCCCATTGTAGCTGGTTACCAAGCCCCCACCGAACGCATCTCTGCCTACGTAGATCAACACCTTCAACCCATTACATGCAGTCTCCCATCCTTCATCAAAGACACCAACCACTTTCTCAAACGCCTGGAATCCCTACCCAGTCTGTTACCCCTGGAAACCATCCTTGTAACCATTGATGCCACTTCCTTATACACAAATATTCCGCATGTCCAGGGCCTCGCTGCGATGGAGCACTTCCTTTCACGCCGATCACCTGCCGCCCTACCTAAAACCTCTTTCCTCATTACCTTAGCCAGCTTCATCCTGACCCACAACTTCTTCACTTTTGAAGGCCAGACATACCAACAATTAAAGGGAACAGCCATGGGTACCAGGATGGCCCCCTCGTATGCCAACCTATTCATGGGTCGCTTAGAGGAAGCCTTCCTGGTTACCCAGGCCTGCCAACCCGAAGTTTGGTACAGATTTATTGATGACATTTTCGTGATCTGGACTCACAGTGAAGAAGAACTCCAGAATTTCCTCTCCAACCTCAACTCCTTTGGTTCCATCAGATTCACCTGGTCCTACTCCAAATCCCATGCCACTTTCCTTGACGTTGACCTCCACCTGTCCAATGGCCAGCTTCACACGTCCGTCCACATTAAACCCACCAACAAGCAACAGTACCTCCATTATGACAGCTGCCACCCATTCCACATCAAACGGTCCCTTCCCTACAGCCTAGGTCTTCGTGGCAAACGAATCTGCTCCAGTCCGGAATCCTTGAACCATTACACCAACAACCTGAAAACAGCTTTTGCATCCCGTAACTACCCTCCCGACCTGGTACAGAAGCAAATAACCAGAGCCACATCCTCATCTCCTCAAACCCGGAACCTTCCACAGAAGAACCCCAAAAGTGCCCCACTTGTGACAGGATACTTTCCGGGACTGGATCAGATTCTGAATGTGGCTCTCCAGCAGGGATACGACTTCCTCAAATCCTGCCCTGAAATGAGATCCATCCTTCATGAAATCCTCCCCACTCCACCAAGAGTGTCTTTCCGCCGTCCACCTAACCTTCGCAACCTCTTAGTTCATCCCTATGAAATCCCCAAACCACCTTCCCTACCCTCTGGCTCCTACCCCTGTAACCGCCCCCGGTGTAAAACCTGTCCCATGCACCCTCCCACCACCACCTATTCCAGTCCTGTAACCCGGAAGGTGTACACGATCAAAGGCAGAGCCACGTGTGAAAGCACCCACGTGATTTACCAACTGACCTGCCTACACTGTGAAGCGTTCTATGTGGGAATGACCAGCAACAAACTGTCCATTCGCATGAATGGACACAGGCAGACAGTGTTTGTTGGTAATGAGGATCACCCTGTGGCTAAACATGCCTTGTTGCACGGCCAGCACATCTTGGCACAGTGTTACACCGTCCGGGTTATCTGGATACTTCCCACGAACACCAACCTGTCAGAACTCCGGAGATGGGAACTTGCCCTTCAGCATATCCTTTCTTCTCGCTATCCGCCAGGCCTCAATCTCCGCTAATTTCTAATTTCAATTTGCCGCCGCTCATACCTCACCTGTCTTTCAACTTCATCTTTGCCTCTGTACATCCGCCCCGACTGACATCTCTGCCCAAAAAATGCCCAAACTCTTTGCCTTTACAAATGTCTGCTTGTGTCTGTGTCTGTGTATGTGTGGATGGATATGTGTGTGTGTGCGAGTGTATACCTGTCCTTTTTTCCCCCTAAGGCAAGTCTTTCCGCTCCCGGGATTGGAATGACTCCTTACCCTCTCCCTTAAAACCCATATCCTTTTGTCTTTCCTTCTCCTTCTCTCTTTCCTGACGAGGCAACCATTGGTTGCGAAAGCTAGAATTTTGTGTGTATGTTTGTGTTTGTTTGTGTGTCTATCGACCTGCCAGCGCTTTTGTTTGGTAAGTTTCATCATCTTTCTTTTTAGATATAATATATTTACTAAACATCACAGAGCCAAGAGTGACACTGACTAAAAAAATTTTTTGTTATGTTTTCAAAATTAAACAAGAGGCAGGTCTGAGACATAAAATTAAAGTTACTGGAATCTCAGCCAAGTGATATAGAAGTTCCTTTTCCAAATGTCAGGGCATACATAAGTCTTACATTAAGTTCAAGGACATATTTCATGTGTTTATAATGTTACAAAATTTTATATAAGGCAAAGACAAAAGATATATATGTATATGTTTTTCAAGTGGAAGTACTTATAAATGAACAGTCATTAGCAGAGTGATAGGCTCAATTATAGTTATTATATTGCTGTTAATAACTGCAAGGGTAGGCTGAATGCCACAAGAAAGCAGTTTACCACAAATACAATGAATAATTACAAAGAATCAGGCTGCATGTGACAGCACATCATAGTATATGTCAGTACATCAGTAGTTCCAATTTTGTGCCTGTAAGTTGTAGATTAATTGTAGTAAGTGCATTTGTTCTGAAAAGAAAAGAGCACTGATAAAAAGGATTGCTGAGAACAGTATAGCATTGTATTAAGTATAGGTAGAGAATATTACAAGCAGCAGTGCATACGAATTAAACTCTCAAAGTTTGAAATTACTTTGACAATAGGTTATTATAAAGTAATATACTGCATGTAACAGTATATCATTGTATTGAGTCTAGACAGACCAGATTAAACAGATGATTATAGTATGCATTGTATCATGTATAGGTAGTTGTCAAGCAATTTACAAGAAACAGTAATTGTTAGCCTTTCAGGCATCTATTTTCATTGGAAAATTATGTCAGTCTTCAACTTTTGAAATGCATGTAGATATAATGACTGTACCACTTGTAGGACCAAACGTCCTCATTTCTTTACATGTTAAACTCCAACTTTAGAACAACTGAACCGACACGAACATTTCAGGTCAGGAAACCATGAGGACGGATAAAGAGATATGCCCACAATAACTGTCAAAGGTACCTTGTTCTCGTAGCTTGAAACTCAGCATCTTCTCGTAGAGACAAAGAGCCACAATGGCCACATGCCACTGTAGAATCAGATTTACATTGGCAAGTTAAATATCAGCAAGTTACTTCCATAATACATACTGCTCAACAACTAGTTGACAAATTTCTCGTTGGTCATCACCACATTAGACATGATGTAGCAACATCAGATCAGACTGTAATTAAAATTGGGCTCAGATAAGGTAAATTCCAACATAGATTAAGGCAAAGGGTAAAGTACTAGTGGTTAAATATGAATGGGTTAATACTAGGAGTAAAATGGTTAGTTCAGCCACTCTGAAGGTATGATAAATATACACTCCTGGAAATTGAAATAAGAACACCGTGAATTCATTGTCCCAGGAAGGGGAAACTTTATTGACACATTCCTGGGGTCAGATACATCACATGATCACACTGACACAAACACAGGCACATAGACACAGGCAACAGAGCATGCACAATGTCGGCACTAGTACAGTGTATATCCACCTTTCGCAGCAATGCAGGCTGCTATTCTCCCATGGAGACGATCGTAGAGATGCTGGATGTAGTCCTGTGGAACGGCTTGCCATGCCATTTCCACCTGGTGCCTCAGTTGGACCAGCGTTCGTGCTGGACGTGCAGACCGCGTGAGACGACGCTTCATCCAGTCCCAAACATGCTCAATGGGGGACAGATCCGGAGATCTTGCTGGCCAGGGTAGTTGACTTACACCTTCTAGAGCACGTTGGGTGGCACGGGATACATGCGGACGTGCATTGTCCTGTTGGAACAGCAAGTTCCCTTGCCGGTCTAGGAATGGTAGAACGATGGGTTCGATGACGGTTTGGATGTACCGTGCACTATTCAGTGTCCCCTCAACGATCACCAGTGGTGTACAGCCAGTGTAGGAGATCGCTCCCCACACCATGATGCCGGGTGTTGGCCCTGTGTGCCTCGGTCGTATGCAGTCCTGATTGTGGCGCTCACCTGCACGGCGCCAAACACGCATACGACCATCATTGGCACCAAGGCAGAAGCGACTCTCATCGCTGAAGACGACACGTCTCCATTCGTCCCTCCATTCACGCCTGTCGCGACACCACTGGAGGCGGGCTGCACGATGTTGGGGCGTGAGCGGAAGACGGCCTAACGGTGTGCGGGACCGTAGCCCAGCTTCATGGAGACGGTTGCGAATGGTCCTCGCCGATACCCCAGGAGCAACAGTGTCCCTAATTTGCTGGGAAGTGGCGGTGCGGTCCCCTACGGCACTGCGTAGGATCCTACGGTCTTGGCGTGCATCCGTGCGTCGCTGCGGTCCGGTCCCAGGTCGACGGGCACGTGCACCTTCCGCCGACCACTGGCGACAACATCGATGTACTGTGGAGACCTCACGCCCCACGTGTTGAGCAATTCCGCGGTACGTCCACCCGGCCTCCCGCATGCCCACTATACGCCCTCGCTCAAAGTCCGTCAACTGCACATACGGTTCACGTCCACGCTGTCGCAGCATGCTACCAGTGTTAAAGACTGCGATGGAGCTCCGTATGCCACGGCAAACTGGCTGACACTGATGGCGGCGGTGCACAAATGCTGCGCAGCTAGCGCCATTCGACGGCCAACACCGCGGTTCCTGGTGTGTCGGCTGTGCCGTGCGTGTGATCATTGCTTGTACAGCCCTCTCGCAGTGTCCGGAGCAAGTATGGTAGGTCTGACACACCGGTGTCAATGTGTTCTTTTTTCCATTTCCAGGAGTGTATATTCCCTCATCAGTTACATATTAATGAATCAACTAGTCATCAGTTGAAAGTAGATGTCTGCAAGAACTATAACTATATCATGAATACGAATCTTCAATCTTTAGTTTTTCCTTTGCTAGTCATTACACAGGAATCATTACTGGTCATCAGATTATTTTCAATGAGATACTGGAAAAATTTAACCAGTTTTCATTAAGAATCAGAGTGTAAGATAACATTTGTATATATTGAAAAGCATTGACTTGCTGTAACATAAAGCAGTATTGAACAGTTCAGATTTGTGTAGGCACTGTAACAAAGAACACCTCATATCTGTACTGAGGACAAAGCATGACTTGTACAGATACCAGACATGTTGTAAACATCATCCATATCTTATAGTATTAAGATGGCAAAAGAATAATTAAATATGACTACCATTGTCAATCGGGTGAGTACACTTGACTTGAGTGGTGAAATCACACGGAATAATGGTTGCTGCTTCTGAGATGGTCCATGCTGGCTTTAAACGGTTCACGGACATGGTGTGTGGTTGTCCGTTGATGGAGATTTGGAACGTGTTTTGGGTGCATGACAGTACCTTGTAAGGTCCTGTGTAGGGAGGTTGTAAAACGGCTCGCACAGTGTCATCCCAGAACATTACATGCTCGCTTTGAGCCAAGTCTTTGTGTACGAAAACGCGTGGAACCATGTGTGCACACGGAGGGGGTACATGGATGCATGAAATACACATGCGAACACGCTCGACCAAGTTAGGGAGCTCGTCCGATGGAAGGGGATGTGAATCCTTGATGAACTCGCAAGGAAGAACAAGGGGCTCGCCGTAGAGCACTTCTGCTAATGATGCTTGCAGGTCCTCTTTGAAGGCTGATTGCACACCTAAAAGCACCCAGGGAAGGGCCTCCGACCACTGTTCCGCATGCCACATGAGGTCTGCTTTAAGTGTTCTGTGCCAGCGTTTCTACTAAACTGTTAGCTTGTGGATGATAAGCAGTTGTATGGAATTTATTGACACCTCATAGTTGACAAAGTCTGGCGAAAAGGATGGACTCAAACTGCTGGGTCTGGTCCGTAGTAATCGCGGATGGACAGGCGACGCGGGCGAGCCACGTTTGGACAAAGACACAAGACACCGAGGCGGCAGAAATGTCAATAAGCGGTACAGCTTCCATCCATCTGCTGATACGGTCGATCATAGACAAAATGTATCTGTAGCCCTCAGAAGGGGGGAGGGAACCGACGATGTCAAGGTGGACGTGGCGGAAGCAACCCTTAGGAACATCGAACTGTCTGAGGAGCAGCTGGGCGTGACGTCTGACTTTACTGCGCTGACAGGGTATGCACGCAAGGACCCAGTCACAGCAGTCACGCTTGACATTAGGCCATACAAAACGTTCAGTTACAAGGCGTGTCGTAGCCCAAATGCCAGGGTGGACTAGGTCAAGGAGGGTATCAAAAACTGCTCAACGGAGCGAGGCAGGTATGATCGGGCGTGGTGTACTGGTGGAAGTGTCGCATATGACTGGGGTGTCAGATCCCGGTAGGTGGCGGTTCTCCAAGGTAAGAGATGTGTTGGTGTCCTGTAATAAGTCTTGTATGTTGGGATCTTGTTGTTGAAGGGGTGTCAGATTAGCCATGTCAAACGGCGAAGTAATGGCATTTATGCATGACATATAGTCTGCAACGACGTTGTCTGCACCTTTTATATAGCAGACGTCTGTCGTGTACTGACATATGAGATCCATATGTCGGAACCTAAGCGGTGGGAGGTCGGTAGCAGGATTACAAATGGCACCTGCGAGTGGATGGTGATCGGTGAAAATAGTGACATCGCGACTTTTGATATCGTCACAAGAGTGTCTGACAGCTTCGTAAATGGCCAGTAACTCTCTATCAAATGCGGACCACTTGGGTTGAGAAGCAAACAGTATTTTAGAGAAGAATCGGAGTGGTTGAGAGGTATCACTGACGTGTTGCTGAAGCTCGGCGCCGATACTGGCGACGCTTGCATTCATAGTAATAGAGATGCGCGGGTCGGCAAATGGGTGCACGAGTGTAACTGCGTTGGTCAGGGCAGAGTTGAGATTGTCAAACGCGCGTGTCATATCCTCGGATCAAACTACTTTGCGTGTGCCAGAAGTGTTCTTGCCTGCCAACGCGTCTGTGAGCGGTGCCTGGAGTGAAGCTGTGAGCGTGATGTGTCGGCGGAAATAGTTCACCATTCCTAAGAAACGACAGAGGTCATGGCACGTTTCCGAAAGTGGCAGTTCGTTAATAATGACGACATGTTCGGATGTAGGCCGTATGCCATTGGGGGTGACCTCATGGCGCAGAATCGTCACACGAGAGTGGCAGAGCTGGTTTTTATCTTCGTTAATCGCAACGCCATTGTCTGAGAGAATTTGTAGCACACGTGACAAAAGTTCTTCATGTTCTGTTTCGGACGCTGAGAAAACAAGGACGTCATTGAGATATGCGTAGCAAAAAGGCAGTGGGAGAAGGAGTGAGTCAATGAAGAGTTGCCACATCTGCGCAGTGTTTTTGAGGCCGTACGGCATGGTACAGTATTCATAGATGCCAAAGGGGGTGATAATAGCCGTTTTTGGAATGTCATCAGTGTGCATAGGGATCTGATGATATGGTTTTTTACAGTCAATAACGCTGAAAACACGTGCACCGTGTAGTAGTTGTGCAAAGTCCTGAATATGCGGAATCGGATAATTGTCAGTGATGGTGCGTGCATTTAATTTGCAGTAATCTCCACATAATCAGTACGAACTGTCTTTCTTGGAAGCCAAGTGAATTGGAGAAGACCAGCTGCTGGATGCCGGACGGACAATACCGGCGTCTAATAGGTCCTGTATGATAGCTTTTGCCTGGCGAAGTTTGTGAGCCGACAGGCGCCTGGCTTTGTGACGAACTGGCGGGCCTTCAGTAGTATTCAGTCTGTGGCACGTGCCGTTCGAAATCACCACAACGTGGGGGCAATGGGAGGATGTCGAATCACTCACGGTCCTGACAGTTGAAGAGTCACTGACCTGTGGTGGCAGCTGTGGGAGCCACGCAGTCGGCGTTGTAACAGGAGCTGCATGGGCGTGGTCGGTGGAGGCCTTCGTGTGAAGTGCTGTCGCAAGAGGAGATCTGTGGTCCGTGGCTGTGACCTGTGATGAGGTGGGGTCTTGTGTCGGCTCGACGTGAGCAGGTCGCTCGACATGAGAGCGAGGGAATAACTTGAGCTGGAGTTCATCAGTAGAATCCGCAACAGGTGCGGAAACGTGCATGAGGTTGGCAATGTGAGTGACCGCAGATGACAGGAGAGCATTTGTAGCTGAGAGGTTGGCGATCACGCTGCATGCGCATGCCAGCTCACGTGATTTGTCCGCAATCAGTTGTTGTAATCTGTTGTTGTCATTACGAATAGCATCTATTTCACGACGTTGGCGGTTGACTTCGGCGATGGAGGCGACGAGTTGAGCCGACAAGTTGGAGCAATTGGCAGAGGCGTCAATGAGTGAATCATAACTAAGAGGCAGAGTAGTAACACGTGGCGCGAAGGAGCCAGGGATGCGTGTGCCAGAAGCGTGGTGCACCAGTGTTGCAGACTGTAGGTCTGGAGAAAGTCCATAATGTCGGAGGAAATCAATACCGAGCAGCGGTTCGTCGATATCTGCGACGTGAAACGTCCATGGGAACAGCACGTCGGGTGCGAGCTGAAACTGAATGTTGAGTGTTCCGTGAACGCTGATATTGGAATTATTCTCTGCACAGAGTGTGGAAACGGTAGGTAGTAAGCTCGACGGAGCAAGTGTTTGTGGCAGAACGTTGGAGTCCGCGCCTGTATCCACAAGAAAGTGGAGGTTGGAGCATTCGTCGAGAATGTACAGATGGCTGGGTGCACAGCTGGCGTCGTGTGTAGAATATTTTGTGCGTTGGAGGCGCCCTGAAGAGGTGGAGTGTGACAAGGTGCCTAAAGCGGCTCGCACCTGTAGTTTTCTGCTGCGCATGGCGGTCGACATCTGCGGGCGGTGTCGCCGTGTGTTGCATGGAACCGGCACAGCTGATGAGTGGAAGCCAGGCAAGGAGTTCCCACCTCCGTCGCGGGGCTGTGCAGGGTGCCAGCGGTGGGAGTGCTAGCAGTGGTGGGGCAGGCAGCGCTAGTAGTTTTCACGTGTGGCTCCCAGGAGGGGACACGATCGGCTCATGCGATGCGTTGGAGTTCGTGCAGCCATTCCTAGGCGGCGCTGGTGGGGCACTGACACTTCCAGGCGTGCCACCAGTTGGCGCCGTGCGAACATGGCTTGCAGGAACGAGGTGTCTGTGTGAATATAGCTGATGCATGCTGTCAGCGACCCATAGGCACTGTCCAAAGGTGCCGTCGAGAGGGCGAGCAGTTGCATTTGCATGTCATATGGTAACTTAACTGAGCAAATGGCCCACAGGGTGGTGTCTGACAGGGTTTGCTGGTCGACCATTGAGCGTAGTTGGCACCACAGCTGGGACGGCAATCTGTCTTGAATTTGCTCGACATGGATGATTTGCCGCAGCATCTCATCCGTAGTGCATGCTAAATGGGCCACAATAATTTTCTTCGCCAAAATATACCGTGGTGGAGGTGGTGGTGAATTAATTATATCACTCACCGGCTCGAGCTTGTCGTGTAGATGAGTAATCAAACTGGAGTAACGTGCGTCATCCAAGATAACACCATTAAGTTCAAACACATGCTCGACTAGAGCAAACCAAGTGACAGGATTGTCATGATTGAATGGTGGCAGTTTTGGGGGCTTCGATAGCTCTGCGACTGGAGACAAGGCGGGGGCCTGGAAACTGGTATCCAGCTTGGAGCGACATGCGACATCTGGCGTGGCAGTTGGAGGTGTGAAGCAACGCGACACGATTGGCACAGAAGACGCGTGGTGTGTTGCCGGCGCGGATGAAACAGCCGGTGCTGTTGAAAACACGGAACGGTCCGAAATACGATCAGCGTATGTCGTGGTAGGCATGGCAGGGGTGGCCAATGCCACCAGAACAAACGAGCAGGTGATCTGGTCGTATTGCGTAGCCTGTGTGCCGTACGATGTAGGTAACACAGAATACACAGCACCTGATGTGTTGTTGATGTCTTATTTTCACGCGGACACTGTCGGGTGGCATTGTCACAACACAAGTGTCTGTCGTAAGCTGCAACTGTGGAGCGTAATAATTCGTAAGAGGCGCAAATGTAGGATTTGGTGTAAACGGTAGTTGTCCTGGAGCAGTTTGTGAGAATTCACTCACACAGGACAGCGGAATCGTAGGCACACTCGCGTTCTTTATGGGCCATGTTGTTTATACACTGAGTTGTATCAGAAGCACATGAAATAACAAAAGTTCAGGGTCACCAGTGTGGTTGTTGGGTTGTATAGGGGTTTGTAGAACCGAAACATACCACTTAACCGATTGAATACTTTTATTGTTGCTAGAAATAAATACACAAAGTGACGCATTCAAAATCCACAGTCGCTTGATTCAACAACCTGGTGAACACTCCAATAAACAATTTTTCAAGGAAGTTAGTTCGAAGATAAGTAGGTCGATTGTTTGTGGTTGATAACCACCACCAGGTTGTCTGCACAATTTCAGCTGTGTCACGTTCCTAAGTGTAGATAACAACAAATTCAAATGGTCTCACATAAAAATCAAACAATCCCCAATCTATGCTACGTAAAAGCATACACAAAAATTCAAACATACCCTTTTCAACCCCCATTCTATGAATAGACAAAATATAGGTAAAATATGCAAATATTCACACATAAAAGTAATATGAATATAAACTACAAAAAAAAAAAAAAAAAAAATATTTTGCAGTTTTAGCTTCAAATGTGTTAAGTTATCCAATTTCTCACTTGTCAGTGTTTGCATTTGCAAAAAGCTTTTTATGAGTTGTAATTTTCTTTCAATTACTATCTTCTTTATTATTGGATCAGAGTATTTATAGCATGGCATGACAAGGTGTACAGCATGGGTTTGTCTGTGTGGCATAGAGTATACATTCTTCAACACAAGTTTACTATTTGCTGGTTGTTTATTTGGTTTTGTGGCATATTCATTAATTAGATAATTGTTTTTGCAAAGCTCCCTCAAATCTGCCTGCAAGCTACTGATTTCAACACGCCAACTCCCTTCCTTCACTACTTATACACATTCACTACTTAAGTTCCTATTAGATGCCTGTTCCAAATTTCCAAAACAACTTTCCTTTCCTAGATGCACATTTTGACAAATTTCATTTATGGTTTCAAACTTTTGGCCACTATGGTTGCATCTGTCACCATAGTCACTAAATATTTTCACCACTTTATAACAATCACTATCTTTTATTACAGATTCTATACATTTACTAATCATATTACCACCAGGAGACTGTTCCACATTTTTCATGGCAATTTTATCATGTGAGTACACACTCTGACAAATTTCAGTTAAGACCTCACACTTTTGATCACCATACTGACATTTGCTACTGTAGTCATTGACTACACTTAGTACTATTATCACTAATTAGATCTTCCTTTCCATTTCACAAACACATTCAGACACATCATCACTAACATCAACTGGTAACATTAATCTATCAGGCACTGCTCTACTGGTTTCTAACTCATTACTCGAACGCACACCAGAAATTCCAGAATAATTGAGCATGAAATCACCAACATTAACTTCTACATATACCATCCCATCTAATTCTGTAAGTAACATATCATTAACATCATTATCATTATCACCTGAATCATTCTCATTGGAAACATTATAATCACATTTAATATTATTTTCAACACCAAACTCATTTCTCTCTTCACACACTTCTTCAACAACCTCAGCACTGTGACTACTCTGTTCTACCACATCTTCATTTTCCTGTTTATTATCTACTGTAATTTCATCTGGAATTATTCTGTCATTCTCACTTCCATTGCCTAGCACATGAACACCAGCTTCCACACATACAGCACCAGTGTCGGCATTTTCACTCTATTTCACAGTCACTCAACATTCTCACTAAACCATACTCATCAGATCTGTTCTCATCACTATCAACAGCTACTACGGCATTACTACAGTTAAAGAAACTTGTCAATGTGTTTTCTTCTAATTCAAATTCAGATTTTTTACTTTTTTGTTCATCTTTGTTTTCAGATAAAAAAATTTCCCAAAATTCCCTATCAAACTTCATTCTATTCACTTCAGGTTGTATTCTGGGTACAAAATTTTGGCATGATCTATTTGTCCTGCACCTTCCCCTTCTGAAATTAATACAATGTGCCTGATTGTAATTCCCATGTCTATTTGCCCCATCTCGCCAGACGCCAAAAGTGGCAGGTCTTAGTTTACTGGATCATTTCTTCTGTTTTCAAAATTGTTACTATTGTTTCCCTGATTTTGCCCCCATTGCCTTTCTTGGTTCGAAATTCCTATTCTCAGGTGTCTGCCTATCATTCCTCTCCCTATTTCTTCTGTCATCATTTCTAAATCTGCTATTGAAATTATCATAGAAAGCTCTATTATTGTTATTCCTGCTATCATTAGATCTGCCATTACATCTGTCATTTCTCTCCCATGCTAAATCCAATTTATCTATATATCTAAGAAATTGTTCAATTGTATCATCAGGTCCGTAGACAGAACTCCACTGTATCCCATTGGGCAACCTACGTTTTAGAGCATCCATTTGGATCATTTCATCAAGTGGTTTATCAAGAAGTACAAAAGTTCTTAACTGTTGTTCATAAAAAGTTTTCATGTGTCCATTACCCGGTTTGAAATTTGACCCATTCGAAAATTCTGACTTAATTCTAGCTTGTTTAGTTTCTGACCAGAATTTGTTCATGAAAGCTCGTTCTACCTCATTAAACAACATTTCGGGGTTGATTGCTTGGTTCGCCCATGACAAAGCCTCCCCATCTAAGAACTTTTTAAAAAATTTAATTTTCAAATTATCACTCGTTTTATCAGTCCAGTTGTCTTTAATATGGCACATGAATTCAACTTCTTCCGTAAGTTGAACTAACCTATCCAAGGGTGATACATTAGGATCAAATCCACGAACGGGTGAACACACACTACTGCGGTCACTATCCTCTCCGACATCATTGTCGCAATTAACTACATTATTAGCAGTAATATCTACGCTGTTTTCCAAATTTCCATTAACCTCCCCATTAGCATCAACTTGCCTATTGTTGTTAACCTTTCTATTATCCTCCATAATGACAAAGCAGATGAAAAACAGTTTCCAAAAGTAAAAATTAAAATAAAATTTGTACTTACATTTTGTTCTCCGAGTTGCGTTCTCACATAAGTATACTTTGTAGTGTTACTCACGTTCTTCTTTGTCCTGTTCTCGTAAAAATGGAATATTATTTCAACAATTGGGTTAACTCTGAAACAAAATACAAGATTAGTTTACAGATTTACACTGCATCCCAGCTCCTCCACCAATTGTAACATAACTATAAAATGTAACTATTCTTGGGTTAAGCTTTTATATATTGTGGTTTCTGTGTACTCATCCTTTCTGCAGATCTGTCACACCTGAAGTCCTAAGTTCTCAATAACTGTAAAGAATTTTAACTTCAGAAAAGTGAAAATTATAAATCATCTTTTATTATGTATTTTAAATACATTTATTATTCTTTCAAAACAGAATTAAAGTATTATTACAAAGGCAAACAATACTTACAATACAAAAGGAGCAGCTACACGCTCACTGGTCAAAAACTAAAACCAGACTCACTCACTTTGCCAACATGGCAGTCACTATTTATATTTTCTTAATATTGTTTAAAATTATTATTTCATTAATTAACAATTAAAACTCTCCTCCTAAAACAAATTACACATTTCAATGATTACCTAGATTTTTATATATTAAACACATGAATAAATTCTAGTTTATATACTAATTGTATAGTGTATAAACTCTTAGGTGGTAAATGTTAACAATACACTTGTTATATTTACTAATTACAGAACATTCATATCATATAAAATGTTCCTACCAATTAATAGACTTCTACACATTAGTATAATTAAGATTCTGTAATTATTTTCTTCATAACTGTTTCAGAAGTACATATTTCCATACACCTCTATGTCAGAAACTACTGTTTATGGTTAAAATTTACCTGTTTTTTTTTATTAGTTTTGATTGGACTGTTACGTTCCATTATGCACATGTGACCACCAACTCCAGCATCTCAAGCTGGAAGGCAATATCGCATGGGATGCAAGCAGCAGTCTGGAGGGGGCAGGGAAAGGGAAGGGATACTAGTGTACAGGTGAGGAGAGAGAGAAACACTACCTGGTAGTGTGCAGGGACTAGACTGCCAACAGGTGCAGCATGAGGAGGTTACACATTGGCAGAGGGCTGCAAAAAAACAGGGTGGGAGATTATAGTGGAGAGGAGATGGTAGGATAGAGGGGATGGAAACTGTTGGTTGTAGGGTGTGGGTAAAGTATGATACTGTAGATTGAGGCTGGGATAATCATGGGAGTGGAGGATGTGTTGTATGGATAATTCCCATCTGTGCAGTTCAGAAAAGTTGGTGGTGGAGGAAAGGATCCAGATGGCTCAGGTAGTGAAGCAACCATTGAAATCAAGTGTGTTACATTCAGCTGCATGCTGTGCCACAGGGTGGTCTACTTTGCTCTTGACCACAGTTTAGCAGAGGCTGTTCATCCTGTTGGACAGCTGGTTGGTAGTCATACCAATATAAAAAGTTATACAATGATTGCAGCAGATCTGGTAAATGATACGGCTGCTTTAACAGGTGGCCCATCCCACAGGGATATGATCCTTGTGACATGAGGTTGGGATTGGGAGTGGCATAGGGATGGACTATGATGTTGTGGAGGTTTTCCCCTCCTCCTTGCCCCACAACCTCCTGACACTGTGCCTGTTGGCAGTCTAGTCCCTGCACACTCCACCAAACAGCATTTGCCTCCCTCCCCACCCATACACTACTATCCCTTCCCCTTTCCTGGCCCCCTCCAGATTGCTACTTGCATCCCACATGATGATGCATTCTGGCCCGAAATGCTGGAATTGATTATCGTGTGTACTTGAGGTGTACTTTCTCTCTCTCTCTCTCTCTCTCTCTCTCTCTCTCTCTCTCTCTCTCTGTGTGTGTGTGTGTGTGTGTGTGTGTGTGTGTGCTTTTTGTGGATGTCTTTTAAAATGAATGGTAACATGCTTGTTTCACTCAAATACTGAAAAATTGTAGTGGACAGTATAACTCTGCCAAATCTAATGGATAGCTTACATTGGTGAAATGCAAAAATATTTATAATTGCTTTCTACTAATACTCCAAGACAGGAAGTAAATTTAAAGTGGTAAAAAATTGAAATTATTATTGTGTAATATCTTTGTGTTTCTAGATCACTGAAGTGAAAATAATACTCTGTTATTTAAATGAAATTTATTGTTATAGTGCATATTCTGTTAACTGAATTCTGAATACATTAGCTTCTACTATTTACCTGAGTTCAGTTCAAGCCAAAGTTACTGAATAGCATGTGCTCTGTGTGGCTGCATTGAAATACAAAAACAGATTCATCCAAAGCAGCCCATGTAAAATTATCAAACTTTGTAAAGTTATAATGAACAAAGGAGGTTCTCATTTGCAGGTACTGAAATCCAGATCTGTTTAAATGCTGACTGATCACCTACATTTCCACACAAGTATCAGCTAATACAATTACTAAGGCCAAAACTATTTATTTAAATGACCTCAGTTCAAAAGATGACTATGACTGCTTAAAATTACTTTAGTGAAAATAAGAATTCTTTTGTGTTGATATTATTGGAATAAAATAAAACAGCATCATATTTTTAATCCTTAAAGAAAAAAACAATCTAGGTGTGACAATGAATGTTACATAATAGTTTCTTTGGATCATGTTTCATTTCTCTGATAATGACAATGATATCTGAAGCACTTTGCCAGTATCTCAAGACACTTTACACCTATTATTTGACAGATGTAATTGTAAAAAAAGCTTAAGAAACCAAACTGGCTGTGAACAGAAAAAGGAGCATCATACAGCTCCCTGGAGTCTTGAAAGCATGTGTGTTTACACACATGGCTTTGAGAGTTCAACATGTGTTAAATTGTCTTATGGAGTATTGAAAGCTTTAGGAAAAAAACTTTATTATTGAAATAATTGTTAAGTTTATGAGAGTTTTGTTATTATCTTCCCATACATCGCACTAGCATCGTATTTTTCATAATTATTTGCTAATAAATGTTCACTCATTATGTTCCATTAGATTAGATTAGTACCTGTTCCATAGATCATGAATAAGACACTTTGTAATGATGTGGAACGTGTCAGGTTAATAAAAGGTGTCTATACAAGATATTACATTAGACAAAATATTACATGACACTCATTTTTCTTGGTGGGGGTTGGGAAATTACCCACTTACTACATCCAAAAATTCATATAATGAGTAGAAGGAGTTGCCATTAAGAAATTCTTTTAATTTCCTTTTAAATGCTATATGGCTATCTGTCAGACTTTTGATGCTATTAGGTAAGTGACCAAAGACTTTTGTGGCAGCATAATTTACCCCCTTCTGAGCCAAAGTTAGATTTAACCTTGAGTAGTGAAGATCATCCTTTCTCCTAGTGTTGTAGCCATGTACACTGCTATTACTTTTGAATTCGTTTGGATTGTTAATAACAAATTTCATAAGTGAATATATATATTGTGAGGCTACAGTGAAGATTATTAGCCCTTTAAATAAGTGTCTGCAGGATGATCTTGGATGAGCTCCAGCAATTATTCTGATTACATGCTTTTGTGCAATGAACACTCTTTTACTCAATGATGAGTTACCCCAGAATATGATGCCATATGAAAGCAGAGAATGAAAATAGGTGTGGTAAGCTAATTTACTCATATGTATATCACCAAAATTTGCAATGACTCTAATAACATAAGTAGCTGAACTCAAACGTTTCAGCAGATCCTCAGTGTGTTTTTTCCTGTTCAACCCCTCATCAATGCATACACCTAGAAATTTTGAATATTCTACCTTAGCTACCGATTTCTGATCAAAGTCTATATTTATTAATGGGGTCATTCCATTTACTGTGTGGAACTGTATTTACTGTGTTTTGTCAAAGTTTAATGAAAGCCCATTTGCAGAGAACCACTTAATGATTTTCTGAAAAACATCGTTTACAATTTCACCAGTTAATTCTTGTCTGTTGGGTGTGATAGCTATACTTGTATCATCAGCAAAAAGTACCAGCTTTGCATCTTCGTGAATATAGAATGGCAAGTCATTAATATATATTAAGAACAGCAGAGGACCCAAGACCGAACCCTGCAGCACCCCATTCTTAATTGTTCCCCAGTTTGAGAAATCACCAGTTTTTTGCATATTATGTGAACTGTTTATTTCAACTTTCTGCACTCTTTCAGTTAGGTATGAGTTAAACCATTTGAGCACTGTCCCATTCATACCACAGTACTTGAGCTTATCTAGAAGTATTCCATGATTTACACAATCAAAAGCCTTTGATAGATCACAAAAAATCCCAACGGGTGACTTCTGGTTACACAGAGCATTTAATATTTCATTAGTGAAAGTATATATAGCATTTTCTGTTGAAAAACCCTTCCGAAACCAAACTGACATTTTGTTAAAACTTAATTTTTACAAAGTTGTGAAGCTATTCTACAATACATTACTTTTTCAAGTATTCAAGAATTTTGGAGAAGGCAGTCAGAAGAGAGATTGGGCAGTAGTTGTTGACATCAGACGTATCCCCTTTTTTATGCTGTGGTTTAACAATGGAATACTTCAGTCTATCTGGGAAAATACCCTGCTTCAGAGAGCTATTACATATGTGGCTAAGAATCCCACTTATTTCTTGGGAACAAGCTTTTATCATCCTGCTGAAAATGCCATCAATTTCATGTGAGCTTTTATTCTTGAGAGAGTTTATTATCTTCCTAATTTCAGAAGGAGAGGTGGGTGGAATTTCAATTGTATCAAATGGTGTGGGTAAGGCCTCTTCCATTAACTGCCTTGCTTCTTCTAATGAACATTTAGATCCTATTTTCTCTACAACATTTAAAAAATGATTATCCAAAATGTTTTCGACTTCCAGCTTGTTGTTTATTAAGTTTCTATTCGCTTTGATGGTGATACCATCATCCTGTACTCTTGGTTGTCCTGTCTCCCTTGTAATAATATTCCAAATTGTTTTGATTTTGTTATCAGAGGTATTAATCTCAGACATGATGCACATGCTTCTGGACTTTTTAATAACCTTTCTTAATGTAGCACAGTAGTTCTTATAATATTTGGCTCTTTCTGTGTCATAACTCTTTCTTTTTGTTGTTAGATACAGTTCCCTTTTGTGGTTACAAGATATTTTTATTCCTCTAGTAAGCCAAGGTTTTTTGCATGGTTTCTTATAATTAGATTAACTACTTTCTTGGGGAAACAGTTTTCAAATTCTCTTACAAGTGAATCATGAAATAAGTTATATTTTAAATTAGCATCGGGTTCCTTGCACACCTCATCCCAGTCTAACTGATGAAGATTTTCTCTGAAATTTCTAATTGTTGAGTCATTAATTGAATGCACAACTTTGGAGGGTAGTTTTGAATTACTGAATGGAGCTATGTCATATACTGTAACTAGCTGAGCATCATGATCAGAAAGCCCATTCTCAACAGGACAAGAATTTATGTTTTTAAACCTATCTTGGTCTATAAAAGTGTTATCTATCAATGTGCTACTGTCCTTTACTACCTGAGTAGGAAAATTAATGATAGATGTCAAATTGAAAGATCCGAGCAAGACTTCCAGATCATTCTTCCTATTACACTCTTTCAGTGAATCAACATTGAAGTCCCCACAAATAATAATTTGATTCCCCCTATCTGACAGATAGCACAACAAGGTATCCAAGTTTCCAGGAATAAATGAAAGTTTCCTGAAGGGGATCTATATACTGTTACAATTATAAAAGAGCCCTCCTTCAGTTTAAGTTGACAGGCACATGCTTCTATATGTTGCTCTAGACAAAACGTTTTTGTATCTAAGCTTTCTACACAGTGATAACTTATGACATATGTGGCAACTCCTCCTCCCACCTTATTCTCTCTACTCATATGCGCACCTAGTTTATAACCATACAAACAGAAGTAATTAATTTGATCAGTAGTCTCTGTAGTATGGTTCAAAAACCATAATTAGATATTGTTTCGAAATAATTTCTTGCCTATAGAATCCTTTTGTTAAAATTCAGCACATGATTTTATGTTTTTTTTCATTTTTTCATTTAATTTATTATCATCCTTTTCATCATTTACATGATATAGAAATTGTGATAATACTGTCCAGAATGTGCACAGCAGAATATTACAAATTTCTATCAAACACACAAAATTAACATTATGTTGAAAATTAAAACATTGAATTAATGTGTTGTTCTTTTACATGCTCTTTTAACATGTACCGTATGAGATGGATTTATATATATTTAGTACATTTTGGAAAACACTTATTAGACATAATTTTAGAGTTAAAAGAGTATAAATGAGACATAGAACTGACAATGAGAACAACATGATATTGACAATACAACTATCAGTTAGTGATTTAAGGATTCAAAATATTCCTCTATGCTATAAAAACATTTATTTATCATAAACTTTTTTAATTCTAACTTAAATTTTCCTTCATCTTCTGTTCCATGATGCAGAGTGGCAAAGTATTATAAAGCTTTATTCCATAGTGGCTCACATGTTTTTGAGGTTTTTTTTCGTTAGTTAGTTAGTGAGTTATGTGTTCCACTGATCAATAGCACGGATAACCCTTATGATGTGGAATGTGTAAAATGCACAAGAAATGCACACAGGAAACAAGTTTTTTTTCCATTATAGTGTTATACCTAAATATTTCTACTTTCTATCCCATTCCCTTAAATGGCACAAAATGCATATATTATATCTCCAGATTTATTTACTCATATTCAAGAATTCATCTGTGGTATAGAAGGAGTTGTCAAGGAGGTATGATTTCAATTTATTTTTGAAATTATTACTGCTGTCTGTCAGAAATTTTATTTCATCTGGAAATGTATCAAAAAGTTTTATAGCATCATATTTTACCCCTTTCTGTGCCAAAGATAGGTTAAGTAAAGAATAGTGTAGGTCTTTCTTTTATCTGATATTGTAATCATGAATGTTGCTGTTGATTTTAATCTGGTCCATGTTGTTGAGAAAAAATTTCATTACTGAGCAAATGTACTGTGAAGCAGTTGTAAGAAGTTAACCTTTCAAGTAGATGCCTACAAGATGTGCGACTATGAACCCCACACATTATTCTAACTACTTTCTTTTGAGCAGTGAATACCTTTTGCCTAAGTGTTGAGTTTCCCAGACTATTATTCCATATGACATCAGAGAGTGGAAGTATGCAAAGTATGTTAGCTTACTAATTTCTACATCCTCAAAATTGGCAATAATTCTGATTGCAAAAGTTGCTGAACCTAGTCGCTTTAGGAGATCCAAAATATGACTTTTCCAGTTAAGATCCTCATCTATATGTAGACCCAAAAACTTAGTATGCTGTACCCTGGCTACTGACTTCTTTTGATGTGTTATGTTTATTGAAGGAATTATACTTTTTGCAGCAGAAAATTGGATGTACTGTGTTTTTTCAAAGTTCAGAGCAAGTCCATTCGCAGAATACCAATTAATAACTTTTCCAAAGACCTTATTTGTATCATTTTCTATCGGACTTTCTTTTACTGGATTAATAATTATGCTTGTATCATCAGCAAACAGTGTCAGTTCAGCATCTTGTTTCACATGAGAAGGGAGGACATTCACATATATCAAGAACACAACCCATGATCGAATCTTATGGAACACCTAATGTAACTTCATCCCAGTTAGATGAAGTGGCAATGTCCTTTGAATCACTTGAAGCATATAAAGAGACTTTTTGCTCCCTGTTCTGTAGATATGACTTAAACCACTCGTATGCTGTTCCATTTATACCATAGAATTGTAATTTCTCTAACATAATGTCATGGTTCACACAATCAAATGCTTTGGATAAGTCACAGAATATTCCTACTGGTGACATTTTACTATTTAAAGACTCTATTATGTGGATAGTGAAATTGTATATTGCTGTCTCAGTGGAACAGCATTTCTAAAATCCGAACTGTTATTTACTAAGAATCCCATTACTGTTGAGATGGCTAACCACTCTTGAGTACATTACCTTCTTAAAGATTTTTGAAAATGCTGTAAGCAAGGATACTTGCCGGTAGTTATTGACATATGTGGTTTCCCCCTTTTTGTAGAGAGGCCTGACAATGGCATATTTTAACCTGTATGGAAAAATACCCTGAGTCAGTGATGCATTACTTATGTGACTCAAAACATCAGCTGTAATTGCTCCACATTGTTTTAATAACTTGTTAGAGATGTCATTTACTTCAACAGAACATTCATTTTTCAAAGATTTAATAATTTTCCTTATTTCACAAGAGGTTGTTAGATGAAACTTAATCTGACTAAAATTTTTCAAAACTGACTCTTCAATGTACTGCTTGGCTTTTTCTTTTGAACTATTCTCACCAATTTTTTCTCCTACACTTAAGAAGTGATTGTTAAATACATTGGCTACCAGTGTACTGTTGGTTAAGATGGTCTCATTCTCTTTATCAGTAATACTACCTACCCCAGTGGTTACTCTTCCTGTCTCCCTTCTAACAACATTCCATATTGATTTGATTTTATTGTTGGAGTTGTTAATTTCTTCTCTAACATACATATTTCTTGATTTCCTTACAACTTTTCTCAGTATGTTACAATAATTTTTATAGTGTAAAACTACTTCTGGATCTTTACTAGTTCTCGCTGTCTCATACAGTTTTCTTTTTCTTTCTGAAGACACTTTAATACCTGTAGTAATCCAAGGTTTCTTTGAAAAGTTTGTGGTATTACATTTAGTAGTTTTCTTTGGAAAACAATGTTAAAAAAGGGATAAAAATTTATCAAGAAATATGCTACATTTATCATTAGCATTTGGCTCATTGTATACATCTTCCCAGTTTACATTTCCTAAACTTTCTCTGAAGTGATCTATAAATACCGGGCTGAGCACTCCCACACTTTTACTTAATGGTTTCTTAAGTGTACACCCTGTTAGGTTTTGTAAGTTAATCAGTTGTACATCATGGTCAGATAATCCATTTATCACAGGGAAAGCATGTGTTTGTTCTCCATCCTCTTGCTGTACAAATACATTATCTGTTAGAGTACTACTGTCCTGAGCTATACATGTAGGGAAATTGATCACTGATTCTAAGTTATATGTTGTTATCAACACTTCTAGTTCACTTTTCCTATCAGAATTGCTTAGAAAGTTAACAGTGAAATCACCACAGATAAATTAACTTCTTCTTTTTGTCTCACAGACAGCATAATAGGAAGTCAAACTATTTTATGAATAGCTCCCAATCTCCTAGTGGAGACCTGTACACTGTGGCTAATATCAACACAACATTATCTAGCCGAAGTTCACATGCACAAACCTCAAAGTGCTGATCAATACAAAATATGCTTACTTCAACAGTTCTGTATTTATACCCTTGTTTTATGAAAATGGCAACTCCTCCTTTATCCATACTACATCTATTTTCATTGACAAGAATAGAGTCAACAGTGCTAGTGTGAGCAAAGTAATTTATGGCCTGTCTGACCATGATGGACAACTTCTGAAAGTAAATAACATCAGTTTGTGCAATAAAATCTCCCACACCTATAGGTCCTATAGATGTATAAACACTGAAACTGTGTCTGCCTTTAACGACTATTTGTCACAGATAGATTGGGAGCCAGTGTACAGCACATCAGATGTTAATGATAAATTTAACCTTTTTTAAATGAATTTATATCTGTATTTGAAATGGCTTTCCCAAAAAAAACTGTCAGAAAGAACAATGAGGTTTCTTCCAGTAAACCATGGATTACTGGAGGTATAAAAATCTCTTGCAGGACTAAGAGGGAGTTACATGCCTCACTAAGAGTATCAAATGATCCCCTTGAAAGGTCTCATTTTAAGTTATATTGTAAAATTTTAAAAAGGGTGATAAACAAATCCAAGAGCCTGTATATTAAGTCTGAAATTGATAAATCTGAGAACAAAATAAAAGCAGTTTGGAATGTTATAAAGAGAGAGTGTGGCAAGAGTAACAAGAATGTTAATACCACAGAGATAAGCTATAAGGATGAGGTTATTCATAATCCTGTAACAGTTTCCAACATATTCAACAATCACTTCATAACTGCAGCAGAACAAGTAGGTTGTAACGGTTCCTTAAATGCTGCTACGCATTTATCACACAGAGCTAACCCTAACACGTATGACCCAATTTGTATTGCCCCAGTTACTATTACTGAAGTTAAAAATACCATCAAGGCCTTAAAAAATAAAAATTCCACTGGTATTGACAACATTTCACCAAAAATACTGAAGCATTGTAGTGACCACATATGTCAAGTCCTGTGTCACATTTTTAATGAGTCTATCCAACAAGGTGTTGTCCCAGAGAGATTAAAGCTTGCCATTGTGAAACCACTTTTCAAGAAGGGTGACAAAACTAATTTATCTAACTACTGTCCAATATCACTACTAAGTAGTTTCTCAAAAGTATTAGAGAAACTAATGTATACAAGAATTGTAGAACATCTTAACAGCCACAACATACTCAACAGAAACCAGTTTGGTTTCCAAAAAGGTAGATCAACTGAGCAGGCTATTTTTTCTCTCACAAATGAAATTTTAGAGTCAATAAATAATAAAATGTCACCTATTGGAATTTTTTGTGACTTGTCTAAGGCCTTTGACTGTGTGGACCACAACATTCTCTTACATAAGGCTAATTTTTATGGCTTGCGAGGTAGCATTGGTAGATGGATAGAATCATATCTGCAAAACAGAAAACAGAAGGTGATAATTAATGGTGCCAATGATAGTCCCATTTCTTCTGATTGGGGCACATTAAAGTGTGGTGTGCCTCAGGGGTCCATCCTAGGACCTTTGCTTTTCCTTATCTTCATCAATGATCTCCCACTTTGCACAGACACCGAGTGTAAATTTACTCTTTTTGCCGATGACACCACTATTCTGCTTGAAAGTCGAACTAACAGTGACCTAGAAAATAAATGTAATGCTGTACTCGTGGACATCCTACACTGGTTTAAGAGCAACGGACTAACTCTAAACATTCAGAAAACTCAGTATATGCAATTTCACACATCTCAACAAGAAAATGAAGTATGCCACTTAAACTGTGGTAACCAAAATATACTACACTGTGAATCATCTAAGTTCTTGGGCATTCTAATTGATGGCAAGCTGAACTGGTCTGAGCATATCTTAGACCTACATAGAAGGCTCAGTGTGGCAACTTATGCTCTGCGTGTAATCACCCCCATTGGTGAAGAGGACGCTACTAAAGCTGCCTACTTTGGTTATTTTCATTCTATCATGTCGTATGGCATAATATTTTGGGGCAACAAGCCTTTAGCCAAAAAAATATTTACTGCACAGAAGAGAGCTGTTAGAATCATGAGTGGTGTTCATCCAAGATATTCTTGCAGAAGTCTGTTTCATAAGTTACAAATATTAACACTTACCTCTCAATTCATATTTTCTTTGATGATTTTTGTTTCTAACAACCTATCTCTTTTTAAAACTAATAGTGAATGTCATGATCATAATACTAGGTCTAAAAATGATCTACACAGGGATCTGAAACATTTAAGTCTTGTTCAGAAAGGTGTTCATTATTCAGCCACAAAAATTTTCAACTCCCTTCCATCAGGTATTAAAGATCACATTAATGTCTTGCCTACTTTTAAATGTAAATTGAGAGAATACCTAATGGTAAATTCCTTCTATTCTCTTGATGAGTATCTACAGATAAAGCAATGATTTTTTATACTGATAAATTTGTTTGCTATAGATCACATTAACTGTTTAATTTGGAAAATGTACTATATTTCCTTTTTAGGTATTGTTTTATATTACTTGAGCTATACCTTTGATTTGATTTTAACCTACAAACTTATTCATAATCTTATGGTACATTTTTGTCATTTTATATATGTGTATTATTTGTTTAATTTGGAAAATGTACTATATTTCCTTTTTAGGTATTGTTTTATATTACTTGAGCTATACCTTTGATTTGATTTTAACCTACAAACTTATTCATAATCTTATGGTACATTTTTGTCATTTTATATATGTGTATTATATCTGTTGTATGTAATCATGACTCATTCCACATCCTTGTGATTTATCACAATACGGATTAATTGAATACGAAATAAATAAATAAAAAAAAAAATAAAACAAGTGTAAGATGCTAAATTATACCCATTTATACTGACATTTTCCATCTCCACAGTTACATGGTGCTCACACAGACAAAGGATGTCAATCTCATTCTCATTTTTGAGATCGTCTAAACACATTATCAGCTCATCTACTTTAATTTTTATTCCCCTGATATTTTGGTGAAGTAACTTGATGCCACCCTTAGCTTTATCCCTATTTGCTGTGCATGAAGTTTCTTTTCTTCTATTTTCCTTGGTTGTTGTCTGTCTGGAATTTGGCTTTAACCTAAAAAACCTGTCTGCCTGGTCCCAATAACCACAGGGATCAACCTTTGTGTGACTGTGGCCCCCCTTACGGTATCTGCTAATAGAGAAGCTAACTTATCTTTCCCCTTCCTATTAAGGTGCAGGCCATGTGTAGTGTAACCCCACCTACCAATAGCATCAACTGGAACAACACCCATGTGAGATTTTGCTGGTGTCTGGAGCATCCCGTTCAGCTCAGTGTTAACACACCTTACAGCAGTGTTTACCCAGGGCTGATCATGGTGCTGAAAGACCTCCACAAAGCCCACATTCGTGTGCCCAGTTCCTGATCCTATTTTACCCAGGTCACTCCTAATACTATATCTTGGATTCATAGTCAGGCTGTTTCCTGCTCCCCCAACTATAATTACCTGATCTTCCTTCTCAAAGTCCTTGCATAGCTGACCTAAGTTTTCTGTCACCTGGCTAAGGCTAGCACTTGGTTTCACAAAACTTGTGACCTGGTACTCTGTCCCTAATTTCTCCTGAAGCTGTTGGCCCACAGTGCTCCCATGACTGCTACCTATAAGCAGAATTCTTCTTTTACTATTCTGGTTTGATCCCGACCTGTCTTTTTTCTTTAAACTAATATTCTGCTTCAGCCTACATTCAACTAAATCTGAATGAGGCCCTTCCTCCACTACTTCGGATAGCAAGCCAAACTGATTTGCTAACTGAATTTCAGAAGTTTTTCAATTGTTTCCCTTTTTTGCCCTTTGCTTGCTACCTTTTTCCAGCACCCAGAGTCCTTTTCCTCCCTTAGCTTACATAAGTCCAAATTCATGATTTCTAATTCAGCCTTAAGGACACAAATCTTTGCCTCCTGTTCCGCGATTTTTCTGTACTTTCTACATAACCTACACTGCCATGGAAGAGCCTCATTATCTACCCTCGTTTCCTCTCTGCTGCACTCACTCCAATGAAACCACAACCTACAGTCTATACAGAATACCCCCTCTTTCAAATTTTTGCGGCAACCACCACACTTGTAACACAAAAGCAGAAAATAACTTCAACAACACAATAGTTTCGTAACCTGTACTAATATGTAACTAAACACTAATATAAACAAACTTATAAACTTGCTTCAGAAACTTTTAATTAATCACACAAATTCTGGATGAGAGACATGAATTAATTTTAACTTTGAAGCACTAAGTCCAGTCAAACACAAATATCTATGCTCATACGAAGTTTACACCTAAGTATGTAAACAAACTCGCAACTGCCAGCCTTTACAAAATACTTTCTTTCTACATGCAGATTCTTACAGATACGTGTATTGTAGTTATGAAGATATGAATTTACACGTAAATTACTCAAGTATGTTCTTGTATGCAGTATGCTTTTTAATATGTACAAAGATGGTACTGTAAGTATGTTTAGCGGCATGAACAAGGGCTTGCAGTGTGTTTGTAGGGAGCTGTGTGTAATAATTCTAATGGCCCTTTTCTGTAATTTAAAAACAGAAACATTTAGTTGCATCCCAGAATGTTATTCCATAGGATATAATAGAATCGAAATAAGCCATATACACTAATCTTGTACACTCTGCACTGCAAACTCTAGAAATTATTCTCAGTGCAAAACTTGCTGAATTGAGTTTTTTGGATATGTATGTGACATGGTCTTTTTCAGCTCAACTGCTGATCAATGTACATGCCCAAAAATTTTGTAGACCAGACTGTCTCTATTTCATGGCCACTCAATGATAAATGGTGATCCTCCTTCTCATTTTCTTTACCACACTGTATGTAATTTGTTTTATTTAAATTGAGTGTTAACTTATTAGTGTAAAACCACTGTTGCACACTCTTCAGAACCTTTTCAGCTGTAGTCAATAAGGATTTGCTGTCATCACTTATAATTATGCTTGTATCATCTGCAAATAACATAATTTTTGGTCATCTGTTGGGCCTTTCAATGTCATTTATATATATTAGGGATAATAGGGGGCCAAGAACACTACCCTGAGGGACACCTACTGCCACGTTCTTAGCATCAGAAACCCACTTTGTTTTTTGCTTACTCTGAGATGAGGTGAGTTCCACAACCTGAGTTCTATCTTGGAGATAGGATTCAGACCACTTCTTTCCAATTCCTCTGGTGCCTATTGCCTCCAGTTTGTCAAGGAGAATTTGATGATCTACTGTATTGAAGGCCTTGGAAAGATCTAGGCTGACCCCTACCACACATTTGTTTTTGTCTAAATTTCTAATAATTTCTTCCGTATAGGCCTGTATAGCTGTTTCTGTGCTGTAACCTGTACGAAAACCATGTTGATTACAATTTAGAAGATTGAAGGTGTCAAGGTAGCTTATGAGTCTAATTTTCATCAGTTTTTCAAAATTTTTTGATAAAGATGGAAGGAGGGATATAGGTCTATAGCTTTCTACCTTGCGTATATTCCCATTTTTGAATAATGGTTTAACCTTAGAAATTTTCAGCCTTCACTGAATGATAAATTGGCAATATGTACCAGTGGTTTCAAGATTTGTGTGGCGACTTTTTTTATTATTGCCACTGGCGCTTCGTCCAGTCCTGCAGACATTTTGGGTTTCATACTGTTAATTACTTTCAGTATTTCATATTTATTAGTGGAACTTATTATACTATTGACTACTTTTGGAGCTGTTGTTTTCTCTTCTTTGGTAAAGCTCTTGCTTAATTTAACAGGTACACTTAGAAAGTAGTTTTTAATGTAATTGGGCAAGACTTCCTTCTTTATTTCAATGTTATCACTAGATTTAAGTCTAGAGCTTTTTCCTATTTCTCTTTTAACAATTTCCCATGTGATCCTTGATTTATTGTCTCACTTCCTTATTAGTCTATCGTTACTTAACACTTTTGCTAGATTAATTACCCTTCTGTATACCTTTTTGTAGTTACTAACATGTTTTTTGAAATTAGGGTCAGTATTAGTTTTCATTTCATAGATTAGTCTTTTCATAGTCTTGGAAGAGTTTTTAATGCCAAATGTGATCCAAGAATTTGAGTGTCCATGGCTAGATGAGTTGATTTTAACTAATCTTTTTGGAAAGCACATTTCAAAATTTGTCATGAAAAGAGAGGAGAAAACATTGTATGCAGCATCTGTATCAGTTTGTGACAATACTTCTGCCCAAGATTGGTTAGTCAGTGTGATACCAAATTGGTTGCAGTTTTCGGGATAGAAAATTCTCTTATACATATGATGTACTGTTTTTGTATGTATTGGAACTGTGAGCAGTTTAATAATAAGTGCATTATGATAAGATATTCCTAGGTCAATATTCAAAACTTTCGTACCTGGGCTTTCTATATTTGAAAATATATTATCTATAAGACTTTCTGAAATTAATGATATAAATAAAATAGAAAGAAACATTCCACATGGGAAAAATATATTAAAAACAAAGATTCCATGACTTACCAAACGGGAAAGCGCTGGTAGATAGGCACAATAAAAAAACACACACACAAAATTTCAAGCTTTCGCAACCCATGATTACTTTGTCAGGAAATAGGGAAGGAGAGGGAAAGAAGGGAAAGTAGAAAGGATGTGGGTTTCTTCTTAATGTCGGTCATTGGCTCTTGGAATGTAGGCGAGTGCCTGTGATCACATGTGACAATTGAGAAACACATGAACACATGAGCCGGTTGGACGATGCCCTGACGGCTGAATCGACAGCTTCCGCTTATGTGTATGTGTGTGTGTGTCGGGGGGGGGGGGGGGGGGGGGGGGGTGATGGCTTCTCCTGACGTGCTGATTTCATGGTCATTGGCTCTTCTGTCATTGCTGCTCTGCCCGTTGTTTGCCAGTGTGTAATTCTTCTAAACTAAACTAAGTTTTTCATTTATTTTCTAATTTCTATTTCACTTCACATTGATTTTACTAATTTATTTACCTATCTAAGTACCACCCAACAAATGATACATGTACTACACTGTTTTTGCAAGTTTTTAACAGCTTTACTGGTGGTGTAGCATTACTTTGGTTACCCTTGTTGCCAGGTAAAGATTGAACACACTGAATCGGTTCCATAGCACAACCATCACCACTTATTAGAAAAGGAACACAAAATATATTACTGCCAAAATAACATTTCCTACTTAGATCTTCTTTTACTTCATTCCACCAATTTGGATACAAATTTTGACTAACCACAGACAACTTATTCTAGAATGCAAATTTATCCATGTTATCATCAATATGATACCAAACAAATTTTAAAAAAATTCACCTTTATTCTCTAGGCTTACAGATAACCCACCTTTAGTGTTTGGATCATTACTCTGCATGATGTTCATGAAAAACTGCTTTGACTGGTCTAGTATTCCATGACTCTCACATCATCACAAACACCACCTGCCTTACTGTATTCGCTAACAACTCTGAAATGTCATTATTCTTAACCTCCACATCATCATCATCATCATCATCATCATCATCATCATCATCATGTTCTTCAAAAACTACTTCATCAATAACACCATTAACAATGCAAGACTCATCACTATCAAAGTCACATACCTCACGTACATTGATTTGCAATAAGCTACCAGTCTCAGACTTACCAACCTCAGTCATTTCACAGCTCTCGTTCACATCTACATCAAAAATACCACCTAATTCATATCCAATACAGTCCTCACTTGCTTTACATATATCCATAACACTGTTTTCTGACCAAGATAAGAAATCATTAGTACATACTACATCAAAATTCTCATTACTCTCACACTCTGATTTGTGATTAGTATCTACATCACTGTAGTTAAACATAGTATACCAAAACTTATGATCACATCATAAATGAGAAATCTGATGTTTCTTCTGTTCAACTTCAGATACCTGTGATACATTATTTATACTATTATTATTGTCTAAATGTACATTTAAATTGGGGGTCCTGTTTTTGTTGTGTTTCTTTGTCCCAAAACTGTGGACCTTCATTGAGGTGGACCACCGTTCCCCGAATAGTTGCCTCTATAATTGTTTCTGCTATTATTTTGCCAATGGTTATCCCCATTATTCCTGTTCTGCTGAGGTTCAAATTTCTGTCTCTATTACCATTTTGACCCTGATTGAAATTACCATTATCTCTGCTTCTGTAGTTGTTACCATTGTGATCTCTATCATTTCAATTGTTATGGTACATGTTTCTTTCTACTGCCCTATCCAGCCTGTCTACATATCATAAAAATTGTTCATTGTCCATGTACTAAATCCCCTTCTGGTTGAGTGCATCAATCAAAGTCTCATGTAACAATTAAAAAATATGTATCAAATATTTAATTAATTGTGTGATATGGTGGGCACTTTAAAATGGTTGAGATTTGAATTTAAATTAAACCCTATCAGCAGGGTTTAACTGTTTATAAAAATGTCTTCTTCAGATGGATATTAGTGACAACTTATTGGTTGCTTATTATTTCTTCACTAAGATTTCATACTGTGGTTGCTGCTCCAGCCATGTACAAAACATTAAAATAATTTCAAAGACTTTTATAATAAGAATGTAATCCTAGAATCTTTACCTGATGTAAGTGCTATCCATGTGGGGGCAAATTAATTTTGTATCTGTGGCATGAAGAAAGTATAATAAATAGTGTGATGGGTGCCAACTTAAACAATAGGAACTGGGTGTTGGTATGCAAACATGTAAATGTGAAGATGCTAACATATACTCTGAAAAACTGATGTTAGTGCTTTATATCCATAGTGACAGTAAATGGACACTCAAGTGCGAGCAAAACACTATTCATCAATATGGACTACATAAAACTTATACCAAAAAATTGTGATGAACTAATGTCTTACTTACCTTTTTGTGGAGCTTGCTGTATACAGACATGACTGTATTATACATAAAAGACAAAAACTCTGGATGATCTTGGCGAATAGCTCACAGCACAAAACTTTACTTCAGTAAATGATGTTGGCAGCATGAAAGGAACATGGTCATGCAATAATAAGAACTCCCTTGCTAATTGTTGGTCAGGAATATAGCACATGCTGACAGACTTTGCAAAATGAAATGATATTGTTTCACACACACAGTGGAGGTAGAAGGACACTTAGAAAGTGCTTGTATCCTGTGTCATGATGTGAAATGTGTATGGACTTACTGACTGATCATGACAAATAAATAACACTTATAAACTGTAAAATTATTCCATAATTCAATGAAATGTATATGTATCTGTTGTAGAGAGACACAAGAAATTCAAAAGACCCCAATAACATATAGATCTGAATGAAACATTGAACATGAACCACAACTTTGTGATGTAGTTTATAATTTTTATGTACTGTGAAAAACTTTCTCTGTTTACTGTAAATATATTTACTCAGGAGAATATCTGGTACTGCCATATGATTTTTCATGTTCACCAACAGCAATAAGCTGCATGTAATCCCTGATGCCAGTATCCAACCAACTCCAGAGGGACGTTCACCGCCTGCAAGCCGGCCTATAACTACAAACAGATGTCTCCACAGTGTGCCACAGGTCCTAGATGGTACTCTGCATTCCAATATTACAATGCAGCAGTTGCCAGTGACAGAACAATAAGAAACTATTGTAAGTTGTATAATGAGGTTTAAACTGATATACACCATATAACTTGTTCCGTGCATCAGAAATCTGAGTATGAACATTCACAACACAGTAAAATAAAAAAAAATTATGTATACTCAAAAAATTTATTGCTTGATAATCACATACCAGAGACATAAAAACCATATAAAAATGTAGTATGAAACCAATTGTTCTACAAATTTAGTAACGAAATATCTTTTCAAATAAATGCATATCTACTCAAGTATATTGACAAAATACGGGATATGAATATGAAGGCTCTGTCTTGGTCTTTAAGCTCAGTTCTCCTGGTGATTGTGCCCAAATGGGGAAACTCAGATTCAATTGATTTTCCTGAGTCAATCTAAAACATTGTTTTTGGCCTTACCCTTCTGTTGTTAGCCAGCTGGAGTGGCTGTGCGGTTCTAGGCACTACAGTCTGGATCCCAGCGACCGCTATGCTCGTAGGTTCGAATCCTGCCTCGGGCATGGATGTGTGTGATGTCCTTAAGGTTAGTTAGGTTTAATTAGTTCTAAGTTCTAGGTGACCTCAGAAGTTAAGTCGCATAGTGCTCAGAGCCATTTGAACCTTCTATTGTTGTTGTTGTCTGAGACTGGTTTGATGCAGCTCTCCATGCTACTCTATCCTGTGCAAACTTCTTCATCTCCCAGTACTTCCTGCAACCTACATCCTTCTGAATCAGCTTAGTGTATTCATCTCTTGGTCTCCCTCTACAATTTTTACCCTCCACGCTGCCCTCCAATGCTAAATTTGTGATCCCTTGATGCCTCAGAACATATCCTACCAACTGGTCCCTTCTTCTTGTCACGTTGTGCCACAAACTCCTCTTCTCCCCAATTCTATTCAATACCTCCTCATTAGTTATGTGATCTACCTATCTAATCTTCAGCATTCTTCTGCAGCACCACAATTCTCTTCCAGTCCAAACTATTTATCGTCCATGTTTCACTTCCATTCATGGTTACACTCCATACAAATACTTTCAGAAACGACTTCCTGACACTTATATCTATACTTGATGTTAACAAATTTCTATTCTTCAGAAATGCTTTCCTTGCCATTGCCAGTCTACATTTTATATCCTCTCTACTTCGACCATCATCAGTTATTTTGCTCCCCAAATAGCAAAACTCCTTTACTACTTTAAGTGTCTCATTTCCTAATCTAATTCCCTCAGCATCACCCGATTTAATTCGACTTCATTCCATTATGCTTGTTTTGCTTTTGTTGATGTTCATCTTATATCCTCCTTTCAAGACACTATCCATTCCGTTCAACTGCTCTTCCAAGTCCTTTGCTGTCTCTGACAGAATTACAATGTCATCGGCGAATCTCAAAGTTTTTATTTCTTCTCCATGGATTTTATTACCTACTCTGAATTTATCTTTTGTTTCCTTTACTGCTTGCTCAATATAGAGATTGAATAACATTGGGGAGAGGCTACAGCCCTGTCTCACTCCCTTCCCAACCACTGCCTCCCTTTCATGCCCCTCGACTCTTATAACTGCCATCTGGTTTCTGTACAAACTGTAAATAGCCATTCGCTCCCTGTATTTTACCCCTGCCACCTACAGAATTTTAAAGACAGTATTCCAGTCAACATTGTCAAAAGCTTTCTCCAAGTCTACAAATGCTAGAAACATAGGTCTGCATTTCCTTAATCTTTCTTCTAAGATAAGTTGTAAGGTCAGTATTGCCTCACGTGTTCCAATATTTCTACGTAATCCAAACTGATCTTCCCCAAGGTCAGCTTCTATCAGTTTTTCCATTCGTCTGTAAAGAATTCATGCCAGTATTTTGCAGCTGTAACTTATTAAACTGATAGTTCGGTAATTTTCACATCTGTCAACACCTGCTTTCTTTGGGATTGGAATTATCATATTCTTCTTGAAGTCTGAGGGTATTTTGCCATCTCATACATCTTGCTCACCAGATGGCAGAGTTTTGTCAGGACTGGCTCTCTCAATGCTGTCAGTAGTTATAATGGAAAGTTGTCCACTCCTGGGCCCTTGCTTTGACTTAGGTCTTTCGGTGCTGTGTCAAACTCTTCACGCAGTATCGTATCTCCCATTTCATCTTCATCTACAAAAAAATGGTTCAAATGGCTCTGAGCACTATGGGACTTAACTTCTGAGGTCATCAGTCCCCTAGAACTTAGAACTACTTAAACCTAACTAACCTAAGGACATCACACACACCTATGCCCTAGGCTGTATTCGAACCTGCAACTGTAGCGATCGCATGGTCCCAAACTGTAGCGCCTAGAACCGCTCGGCCACTACGACCGGTTCTTCATCTACATCCTCTTCCATTTCCATAATATTGTCCTCAAGTACATTGACCTTGTATAGACCCTCTATATACCCCTTCCACCTTTCTGCTTTCCCTTCTTTGCTTAGAACTGGTTTTAAATCAGTATATATTCATTTTTTTATCATTTGTAAATGAATCTTTTAGGACTTGTATGCAGGTTAGTGTCGAAGCCCACACCTACCACAGTAGTACAAGTTTATATGCCTACTAGCTCTGCAGATGACGAAGAAATTGAAAAAATGTATGATGAAATAAAAGAAATTATTCAGATAGTGAAGGGAGATGAAAGTTTAATAGTCATGGGTGACTGGAATTCGGTAGTAGGAAAAGGGAGAGAAGGAAACGTAGTGGGTGAACATGGATTGGGGCTAAGAAATGAAAGAGGAAGCCGCCTGATAGAATTTTGCACAGAGCACAACCTAATCATAGCTAACACTTGGTTCAAGAATCATAAAAGAAGGTTGTATACATGGAAGAAGCCTGGAGATACTGACAGGTTTCAGATAGATTATATAATGGTAAGACAGAGATTTAGGAACCAGGTTTTAAATTGTAAGACATTTCCAGGGGCAGATGTGGACACTGACCACAATCTATTGGTTATGAACTGTAAATTAAAACTGAAAAAACTGAAAAAGGTGGGAATTTAAGGAGATGGGACCTGGATAAACTGAAAGAACCAGAGGTTGTACAGAGTTTCAGGGAGAGCATAAGGGAATAATTGGCAAGAATGGGGGAAAGAAATACAGCAGAAGAAGAATGGGTAGCTTTGAGGGATGAAGTGGTGAAGGCAGCAGAGGATCAAGTAGGTAAAAAGACAGGGCTAGTAGAAATCCTAGGGTAACAGAAGAAATATTGAATTTAATTGATGAAAAGAGAAAATATAAAAATGCAGTAAATGAAGCAGTCAAAAAGGAATACAAACTTCTCAAAAATGAGATCGACAGGAAGTGCAAAATGGCTAAGCAGGGAAGGCTAGAGGACAAATGTAAGGATGTAGAGGCTTATCTCACTAGGGGTAAGATAGATACTGCCTACAGGAAAATTAAAGAGAACTTTGGAGAAAAGAGAGCCACTTGTATGAATATCAAGAGCTCAGATGGAAACCCAGTTCTAAGCAAAGAAGGGAAAGCAGAAAAGTGGAAGGAGTATATAGAGGGTCTATACAAGGGCAATGTACTTGAGGACAATATTATGGAAATGGCAGAGGATGCAGATGAAGATGAAATGGGAGATATGATACTGCGTGAAGAGTTTGACAGAGCACTGAAAGACCTGAGTCTAAACAAGGCCCCAGGAGCAGACAACATTCCATTAGAACTACTGGCAGCCTTGGGTGAGCCAGTCCTGACAAAACTCTACCATTTGGTGAGTAAGATGTATGAGACAGGCGAAATACCATTCAAGAAGAATATAATAATCCCAATCCCAAAGAAAGCAGGTGTTGACAGATGTGAAAATTACCGAACTATCAGTTTAATAAGTCACGGCTGCAAAATACTAACACGAATTCTATACAGACGAATGAAAAAACTGGTAGAAGTTGACCTCGGGGAGGATCTGTTTGAATTCCGTAGAAATATCGGAACACGTGAGGCAATACTGACCCTACGACTTATCTTAGAAGCTAGATTAAGGAAAGGCAAACCTACGTTCCTAGCATTTGTAGACTTAGAGAAAGCTTTTGACAATGTTGACTGGAAAACTCTCTTTCAAATTATGAAGGTGGCAGGGGTAAAATACAGGGAGCGAAAAGCTATTTACAATTTGTACAGAAATCAGATGGCAGTTATAAGAGTCGAGGGACATGAAAGGGAGGCAGTGGTTGGGAAGGGAGTGAGACAGGGTTGTAGCCTCTCCCCGATGTTATTCAATCTCTATATTGAGCAAACAGTGAAGGAAACAAAAGAAAAATTCGGAGTAGGTATTAAAATCCATGGAGAAGTAATAAAAACTTTGAGGTTTGCCGATGACATTGTAATTCTGTCAGAGACAGCAAAGGATTTGGAAGAGCAGTTGAACAGAATGGATAGTGTCTTGAAAGGAGGATATAAGATGAACATCAACAAAAGCAAAACAAGCATAATGGAATGTAGTCAAATTAAATTGGGTGATGCTGAGGGAATTAGATTAGGAAATGAGACACTTAAAGTAGTAAAGGAGTTTTGCTATTTAGGGAGTAAAATAACTGATGATGGTTGAAGTAGAGAGGATATAAAATGTAGACTGGCAATGGCAAGGAAAGCATTTCTGAAGAAGAGACCTTTGTTAACATCGAGTATAGGTTTAAGTGTCAGGAAGTTGTTTCTGAAAGTATTTGTATGGAGTGTAGCCATGTATGGAAGTGAAACATGGACGATAAATAGTTTGGACAAGAAGAGAATAGAAGCTTTTGAAATGTGGTGCTACAGAAGAATGTTGAAGATTAGATGGGTAGATCACATAACTAACGAGGTGGTGTTGAATAGGATTGGGGAGAAGAGAAGTTTGTGGCACAACTTGACTAGAAGAAGGGATCGGTTGGTAGGATATGTTCTGAGGCATCAAGGGATCACCAAATTAGCATTGGAGGGCAGTGTGGAGGGTAAAAATCGTAGAGGGAGACCAAGAGATGAATACACCAAGCAGATTCAGAAGGATGTAGGTTGCAGTAGGTACTGGGAGATGAAGAAGCTTGCACAGGATAGAGTAGTATAGAGAGCTGCATCAAACCAGTCTCAGGACTGAAGACCACAACAACAACAGTGTCGAAGACATTTACTAGTATGGACAATATAATAAGATGTATACATGTTTGCTTTAATGCTATTTTTGGTTCTCAAGCATCTGGATTGTGTCATTCAAAGCTAACTATGACTATGTTTACCCGAATTTATCCTGAATATTGCAGTATTGTATCTAATTGGATCTTGGGTTGTGGACAGACTCATGCTTCGCTCTGTTTTGGGTATTTGGGTATCTCTGGTCATTGCAGCTGGGTAAGTGTGTACTGAAGGAGTGTGTACAACCATTGATTGAAGCTAGATGCTTCTCAATTGCTCTTTGCATTTGATTTAACTTACTGAAATGATTATGAACTTTATTCATTTTGTTGTGTCGAAACGTTTTTTTTTTTGCTGGTTTGTACCCGATGTGGTTTAGATTCATTGGTCGATCCCCACATTGTAAGCTTAGGCCCTAATATTTTTCCATTAGTTTGGTCTATTAGGAGTCAACGTATCCTTGAATACTGTTGTTTATTTGGCTGATTGATTCCTACTCATTACAGTACACTTTTGGTGGTCTATACCAGTCATTGCGAGTTTTTCGAGTCGGCTCCCTTGTATACTCAAGCTCTGAAATTTTTCCTCTTTTTTGAAGGTTTTAAAGGTTTGATTGTATAGATCTTAACTTAAAATTTTGTATAGTAGATATTTTTCTTATGTTCTCTGTAATACATTATGTATCAGATACTTCTACACATCAATCTTCTATCGTAGGTATCATTTTGGACACCGTTTGTCCAACCTTAGAGCCTGTCACCAAATATTGTAAACACCCTGTTTCCAAATTTTGGGAGGAGGATATTGTAATGAAGCATCCTCCTCTAACATTACCTTTTGTTTATAGAGTTAACCGAAATTATGTAAGTTACCGATTCTTGTGTACGTTAAAATTATCTCAGCTGTTGCATTAAAAGAATTCATATGATTTTGTATATGATGTATTATATTTCAGGCTAAAATGTAAAAAAAAAAAAATGAAATTAATGTGTTAGAACCGATATGTACTAACAGTTAAAATTACTCTTCAATTAAGAATAATTGAAATTACAAAATTTCTGGCATGCTTAAAATTCACATTAGTAATTATGCAAACAAATGCTAATTATTAAATTTGTTTCTGGATTTATTTATGAAATAATGATATAATTTGGTAAAGATTCTTCTCCTGTTAAGAAAGTTTGTAAGCTCTTTGGAAATTGTGAGTACTGCAGAATGTAAAGTAGTGGTGGGCATGCCTCTGATGGAAATGCATGTATTTTGCTAAACTTGTCAACAAGAATGTAATTATTGTTTTTTGAATGTGGAATTTGTTAGGTCAGTGTGATTAAGGAGAATATAATAAAGAGACATTCATAGCAACAGGCAACTCTTCAGTTATTTCGCCAGCAAGAACCTAAGAAATCAAAATTTTCAACTGCAAGAATATACTCCTAGACAATACTGAGCCATCGACAACAACAATGAGATAATCTTATTTTGTAATTTAATCAACTTGCAATTTTCAAAAAGTTGTGCAAAGAATGAGAACTTTAATGGTGATGTGTTGGGGTTTAAGATTACAAAGTGACAGTTGCACTATGAGCATGTGTGTGTTTTGAGCTTTGTGAAAACATTTATCCTTTCAGTTACATCTACCACTTGTGTAGAAATTATCACTTACCACCATCATCAGCCATGACTTCTCATGATAAATGAAATAAAAATTCACTACACTCACATTTAATGTTTTCATTGGCTATGATATTCTTAGTAAGGTACTCAGAACACTACTGAATGCTCATTGGTTGTTGAATATTGCTTGGTGATGTGTGCAGAACAAGACTGAACTCTACCTCCATTGTTCATGATTCCAACTACAGCATAAAGTCAGCATGCAGACTGGCTTCTGTACATACTATAAAACTGCATGCTGTATAATGGCTCCAAGTAGAAGCAAATGCAATTAACCATAGTTGTCACAGCCTGTCCCCTGTAACTTTAGCTGCTACAGAATTTCACTTTTATAAATTATCATTTTATACTTTTTGTGGGTTTTATATGTTCAGTGTTTTAAAATTTTTAAGATTTAATAACAACAATTCTGTTTTAGATACTCAACACAATTCCACTAATATAATTTTACAAACTTCACGTCTTATTATTAGTAAATCCATTATTCTGTACTTTAAATGATAATTTTCATATAATTTTACTGTTTATACTTTATAGAACCTTATGGTTGTATACTTTCAATGTTTCACACACAAAGTATTTTAAGACAATTTAGTTTTAGTTACTTGATTCCCACTTTTATAATTGGGGTCTTTTGCAATATTTTGGACAAGATACATGTATTTCAGTTTCCAAGAAATTAGTGAAAGTGGAATACGAAATGAAAAGTAATTATATGTATTTTCCAAGTATAACAAAGTTAACCACCAGAAATCAATGTACCATGACTGGTGTAATAGTAAACATGAAAATTGTAAAATTCCTGTTAGGCATGTGATGATTTTTTTCATCTTCCCAGAACAAGAGGAAAGTATTTTCCAAAGTTTGTATCATTTATAGTTGCAACTAGTGTCCATGAATCATATGTGGCAGCATTGCCCAAATTGTTCAAAATGGCTGTACACAATCTATCTGAACAGGTGGTTCCTAGTCACATGCCTAACAAATGCTAATATTTCTGTGCTGAAGCTGTCAAACAGTGAGAAGGAGACCTTCTATGCCCTAGTATCATCATCATCATCATCATCATCATCATCATCATCATCATCATCATCATCATCATCATCATCATCATCATCATCATCTAGGGAATAATAGAATATAATAGGGAAAATTGTCTGCAGAGATGAGAAAGCACTGCCAATGTCACCCCATAAACAGGCAGTGGTAATACAGCAAGTCTGCTTCAAGTTGTCAGCGATGAGATAGTAGTTAGTGAAACATCATGCAAGGAAAGATCTAATAACACTGTGCATGATATCTGTCATGTGACAGGCTTTGTGTGTTCATTATATTAGCATTACTCAAGCATGAGTCTGACAAGTCTACATGGCATCTTAGTTTCACCAAATACACATGATGGGATAGTGGAGACATTTTATAAAAACTAACAACGCTATCTTTGTGTGGCCAGATGAATATGTTCTGACTGAAAGTACCAGCGTAGTGCCTATTTGTGTGCTGTCTTTTTTGGGTGAGTTTGAAAAAATATAAACCATTTTTGATCCAGCAGGCACTATGAATCAAGACAAAGGAATGGGTAGTTGAGAATTTAGGTCTGACAGGAGGCATATTAGGGTAGTACATGCAGTTGCGATGACTGCTATGCCCAGATGGCTTAGTGGTCAGAGTATCTGCCTAGCAGGCAGGAGACCCAGGTTCATATCCCGATCCAGCACAAATTTTCAACTTTCCTTATTGATTTAATCAGTGCCCACTTGCAGTCAATGTTTCTATATCCTTTTTAGACAACATAGCGCGTTTCAGGTGAATCAATACCTGGCAGGGGGGATAAACTGTTTTTGCTGTTGAGACTCATGGGTATGATATTTAGTTGTTTCAAGTATACTGCTGCCGTATTCCATTTTCAGTGCTCATTTATAGTGTAACTGTGGACCCACTCTGACATCTTTTTTGTGAAGTGTAGGTGTCATCATGGGTTGCCTGATAAATTCATAGAACAGATAAGCTTTTACTCTTTTTTATCATGCTGTTCTGGTATATTTCAATAATTTTTTTAAGCTCTATGGCATTTAAAGTTCCTATAGACAGAGTGTCACATGCCTAATAGCCACACACCTAGCAAACATTTGTATTTATAATACACAAAACTGATAGAAATATAAAAATAAAATCTCATTTCACAATGAAAGGTTATGTTTATGAGTATTATGCACTAAATTTGTAACAAAGCTTTAGATTTTCTTAAATTTACAAAATTTTGTACTTCCATATCATCTCTGTCTCACACCTAACAGATGTTAGGTATCGTTAATGGTTATATCTTTACTGTATTAATTGCCATAATTATTTCTAGATTAGAAGATACTTTACAACTATTAAACAAAAGGAACAATGGCCAGTTTAACTATTAAATGTCACATGCCTAACAAAAAATACTGTTAAACTCTCCAATTTACTATTTTCTCTCTTTTACAGTTTTACCCATCATTGGCCAACATTTAATTTTTACATAATTGATTTTTTTGCAATTTTAGTACAAGACCCTCGTTTGTTAATGCCATAACATCCCTACCATATGCCTGCCTCCCCCCTTTCCCCCCCCCCCCCCCCCTCCCCCTCCCCCCCTAACCCCTCTTGCGTTCTTTCCCTGTTCTCAGTTCCCTTCGATCAATTTTATAATTTTACTATATTATGCCACACACATTTTAACAAGAATTTTTATATAATTGTATTTTTTTATAACTTCAGCAAGACCCCCTCATTTTAAACTGAAGAAATCCCTATCCCTAGCATTCCATCTCCCTGCTGCCTTCCCCTCACCCAATCAGTCTCACTCCATTTTCCCCCATCCCCCCCTTTTCTCATCCACCCCATCCATATTAGAACACTATGGAGGGAGGCCTGAGACACAAAATTGAGGGCCCCTGTTAATGGCTAGCTGCTCTGCTGTGAAAACACTACATGATCCCTGCAGTAAATGATGTACCATGCCAGTAGGAGAGAAAGTATCCCACCTATTCTATTGTTTTAGAACCATCGGATATTAGCACCCCAGAGCTCTTTAAGGATGGAACATACAAGTTGTCAGAATATCATAGGGGCATTAGAGACTTTAGGACGCTGGAACAGGTCAGCACTAATCCCTAGTCAAGGAACTATCCAAGAGCAACAGCAGGAGGGGGGTGGGGGGGGGGGGGGGGGGGGAAGGAGGGGGGTTCAGGGGGTCCGGAGGAAATACACAGAGCACATTCCAGGGATAGCAGATGCAGATCCCAGAGAGGGGAAGTGAGACATTCCAACCAGCAATCCCACCCGAGGGTGTAGGTCAGGAGGGAGACATTCCTCATTTGCAAAGAGAACAGGGTACACAGGATGGGCAGGGAATCCAATGATGATGGCATGAGAATCCAGGAGTGGCTCCGTCTTATTTGTAGAGTCAAAATCCCTACTTCTCCAAGGAGACTGTCTACAGGATTAGTGCAAATGGCAGCGATTGCCAGACAACCCGTAATGAACAGGGCACAGTAGTTTTAGAGCGGAAGCAGCTGCCGAGCTATAAACCTGACAACCATAAGTCTGGACAAAACCAGAGCACAATAAAGGTGGAGAAGGGTAGCATGGACTGTGCCCCAACATGTGTGGGCCAGGAGGTGGAGAACATTAAGGTTCCAAATGCAGGTAGTCTTCAGGTGGCGAATATGGGGCAGCCATGTCAGCTTTTTATCAGAAATAAGCCCAAGAAATGGGACTGCTACAACATCTAGGTACTGGTTACCTAACTTAAGTTTGGGGTGTACTGTGGGTCAACAGCAAAAGTGCATAACCTGCATTTTGGAGGGAGCAGACTGGAAGGGGGATGGCACATGCAGAAGCTCATTGGATGGTGCCTTGGAGCTGTTACTCAGCAGATGCTACCAAGTGGAAGCACCACCAGATGCAAATATCGTCCACAAACACCGGGTAAACAGAGGCCCAACAGAGGTCAAAAGCCCATTGTTGGCAATGAGGAAGAGAGTGACACTTAACACACAACCCCACGGGATACCATTCTCCTGGATCCGAGAAGTCCCAATGCAAACCCAGAAGTGCCAGTGGAATAAAAAACTCTTGGATAAAAATCTGAAGGAGGTCACAAAAGCCCCGGTCATGGAGGTTAGCTAAATGCGATAGTGCCAAGCCATGTCTTGTGTGTGTTACAGGTCAAAGAAGACTGTGATAAGGTGTCAGCATTGAGCAAAAGCCTTTCGGATTGCTGTTTCAGTCTGAGTAAATGGTCTGTTGGAGATCGTCCTTCCCAAAAGCCACACTGATATGGGGACAAAAGGCCCCGAGATTAGAGTACCCAACATAATCTGAAGCTAACTCTCCCCTCTAGCAGTTTACAAAAGGAAGTTGGTCAGGGTAACCAGTTGGTAGCTGTCTAGAGACATCGAGTTCTTCCCGAGCTTAAGTATAGGGATAACTATGGTGTCTTGCCATTTTGAGGGGAAGGCACCCAAGAGCCAAATGCGGTTGAAGAACCTGAGTAGATGTTGCCTTTGGGCAACATCCAAGTGTTGGATCGTCTGTGGATGGAATCCGGGCCCTGGAGCTGTGTAATGTGAAGAGGTAAGAGCCTGCAAGAATTTCCATTCAGTGAAGGATTCATTACGGAATTCAGCTTGGTGGGGTTGAAACAGAGGAGGGGTGTTTTGAAATCTGCGTTTCTGCCAGAGAAAGGTAGCAGGATAGGGGGGGGGGGGGGGGGGGGGGGGGGAACGCCAATGCTGTCACAAAATGCGTCGCGAGATGTTCTGCAAGAACTGATGGATCAGATCCTAGACAGTTTCATCCACATACAATGACATGCACAGTGGCATATGTGCATGTGTTTACAAAATGTGTCTTGAATTCAGTTAATAGTAAAGAAGAAATTATGTCGTGCCTGATGCGGTACTGCATGAACAGCAGGAAAGCAGTAAGCAAACATACATTCTTACTTTCATCATTTTTGTAGGGGCTGCCAGTGAGGAAAAAATGTCAAAGGTTTGAAGTTAGGTGTAAAGTTTGTCACAAGTCACTAAGTGCTCTCATTCTCCCCCCCCCCCCCCCCCCCCCCCCCCCCCCCCCCAGTCATTTGACAGGTAGGTGGCTCTTACCTCCCACAGCCACTGTCACCTGACAGTAATGTGTGTATTTAACAAGTTTGGCTGAAATCCGTGCAGTGGTTAGGAGGAGGTGTTGCAAACACACACACACACACCACTTTTTATGATATGTCGTAAGCATGGATATGCATGATACAAAGTACAGTGCGCGTGTGTAGTGGGAGGAGTACATGGGAAGATGCTCACACAGTCGTTTCACAATCTGTAACCACCACATGCATTAATGCAAGTATTTGAAATGAAAATTTAGGTATTGGTAATTTATGGATATAAGTTACGTATTTGAGCCCCTTGCCTCTTCAGTACGGTGCAGACGTAAACTATGCGCTTCACTATTGGTTAATTTGTTACCACAACCAGATTTTCTGCTTTGACACTCGTTGGCTTCAAGTCACAACCAATTTGTCACCTTCCAATTAACAGATATCGGGCTGCTCTACAGGCCCGTCCATCACCACCAAGATTTCAGGGAGGAGGGGGTCCTACACACAATTTAGCCAATTTATGTAATCAGTGCTACAGTGCCAAAATAGAGGTACCAGTAATAGAAATGATTTAAAAATAATTTAGTTTCGTGACCGAAATCTATCCTTTTTGCCTTTAAGCCATCAAAGTTTCATTTTACTATCCCCGGATTGAGAACCACTGCACCAGATTGTTGCCCGAGAAGGGCAGGGAGAGGCTATCAGCAGCACGTTTATTTCGAAGATTTACGAAACAGATGTGAAATGTCACAAAAAATATCCTTTGTTGAGCTTTCTACTAGCCACTACCCACGATACCGCTCTGCTTTACCTTTAAATGATACTGAGTTGATAACTCAGTCTAGTGGGACAGGATGAGACATCGGTTCTTTTCAAAGGAGCCTCCTGCTACCCCTCGCTGGGTACGCCATAGCACACGCAAAGGATACAGTACCACCGGCTTCCCCAAATGAACATAAAAGAAGTTCGTGTGAATCAATATTTCTAACAGATTTTTCGCTTTCAATCGACCAAGCTTAGTACCAGAGTGATTTTCTGAACGACCGGACGACTTCAGGCAACGGAAAAAAAGAATCCGCCCGCAGCACAGTAGGACGGGGACAGAGTCCATCACATCAAATTACGCATGAAAATCTATGGGCCATCCGAATACTGCCAAATTATGATAATCACGAGGCGATGTCGGTTATTCGAAATACATGTTGCAACGTTTCTTTACAGCAAATGTAAACTAAATTGTGGTTCACGAATATGACTACTTGAAGACATCACTCGACAACAACAAACGCCGACTTTTAAACGTCAACAAAGACTCAAAGCAACTAATGTAGACTATCAAAACTCCAGGAATTTCACCATTACTGGGCCTTTCGCAGACGAACGTAGCACCTCGTACCGTATGTACAGCGATAGCTCTAATCTCACTGCGCTATCAGTCGTGAAAACAGAAGCGTCAAATGTGTAAGTGAGCAGTGTCTCCATGTAAGTACACATTTCCTCGCTGATTCGGACTAAAGTTTTCCGGCAGAAATTTCACGTATGTGGCGCTGGTGTAGCAAGCGGTTGCGCCGTGGCGCTTCCGTTTATTCATATTACCGAAGTATTTTATTTAGGTGAATCCACTTCTATACATCTAAATGGTAAATAAATGATGCTGGTATTTACTTTAAGAATAGCATGCGCATAAAACAGCTACAGGTAACGTTGATAACAGCCGCGAGGATCGCGCCGTCTGCCGTTGAATGCACAATGTCGTGCGCCTGAATCCTATAAATTCCCGCCTCAGCGAAATCTGAACGCAGTCTTGTGGTGGTCCTCTATTACTTATAACTATTGTGATTGTAAGTATGTAGATATGACTGATTATGGGGAGCTGAATTCTGCAACATTTCAGTGGTAAATATATGTTTTTATTATTAGCTTTAAGAGACAACATGCCTCAACCAACGGCTTTTAATCGTGAAGAAGGAAAGCTACCCCAGGCTGAGAGCTCTGTTCCGCCAGCACCTGCTACTGTACCGGTCCAGCAGCCTGTAGCTGCGGAGGTACCAGAGCAGACATACAAGACGGCTGAGCTGCTGAAACGCTGGCCAGCAATAGTAACTGCTTTCCAGAAAAGCAGAGACGCTTATTGCTCTGTAAAGCAAAAGGCCAGCATCATCACCTGGTCACTTAACTTGACCGAAAAAGTTGTCGGCTCCGTTCTCAAACTTGCAGAAAGCAAAGTGAGTAGCTTGGTGCCGCTTATTCAGAATGTAGACAAAGCAGTCAGCGAAGGTTTGGTAGTAATAGAGAAGAAATTTCCTGCAGTGAAGGAGTCACCGGAAAAGGTAACAGCTAGTAAATGTAAACTTGAAAACAGTTCAGTGAAAACTGTATAACAAATCTTTCTCCTTTTCAGCTGTACAATGCTATCACGCAACAGATAATAAAAATCATCCGTCCCGCGCTGGATAAAACTGAAGCTGTAAACGAAATAGGTAGGAAGAAACTTAACACGGCTGGTAAAATAATAATGAAGAAATATTACAACTTGATCAGGATCGTGGACAGCTGGATGGACAAACTGGAGAAAAAACTGAATGTGGCAGCACCTGGTGAGTTGTCTAACGCGCAGTAGACATCAGATACGTAGCGTACATAACGTTTGTAATCTGTCAAACATTTAATATTTGGAATCGTGGTTTATCATGCACAAATTTATAACGAATGAAGTTATTTCAACAATAACTTGTAACTTATATATACTAGTGACTTTATTTAACATACGTTTTGTAGTTTGTCACGTAAAAAATATTTCCTCCTCCGTAAGCGTGACAAAAGAGACAGCATTCACACTTCCAGCCAATGTTGTCCAAAGGACAGCTGTCATGTCACTGTAGCAGTGTGGATGTTGAAAGCAGGTGGCGTTTGCGTTACCTGTCGTGTTCGCTTGTTCAGGTGTGGAGACGGTTGTACCCGAGACGTCTTCTTCGGCGTTGATGGCACCAGATGAGACCACCATGCCCACAGCCGGCCCGACCCTGAATCCCCCGGCGGGTCGGGTGCGACAGACGCTGACGCTCTGCAGCCGTGCCGCCACGGCGCTGGTGGTCTTCCAAGTGGGCGCAGCTTTCTCCCTGCTGTCTCGTGCGCCGTTCGTGGACCGCTTCTTCAGAGAGGTGGAGGCGCCCGCATCTTCGTCCTCCAGCGATGCGTCATTCGCCAGGCTCCCTACGCCAACGCCTTTGGAGGAGCGGCCGCTGTCCAGGCCTCTATCCATGCAGTCGCTGCACCCGGAGCAATTTATTTCCCTGCCGCAAGAGTGACCACTACCAGACGTCTTTCCGTAACTCGAATCTTCAATTACTTAAGCTACTCTACATAAATGTTTTAAGAGTTAATTATCGGTGAAATAAAAAAAAAATATTCGTACTTGTGTGTATTACTCACCTACATTATGCCATGTTCTCAAAGTTTCATATAACAAATGTTGAAAGCAAAGGGTTTTGATAAGGGAAAAAAATAGTATTGCCTCCTCTGTAGAGGAGGCTTGCCTTTACCGGCAACATTTAGCTAGGTTAAGCTACAAAGTTAGGGGCCACTCAGAAATGTGACATGAATTTGGTTTTTGGAGTTCCTCTTTGTTACAGTCATACCCTCTCCTTGTCTAACGCAGCACGTTTTGCAGTTTTAAATCTAAAAAGTAAAATACTGCTTCCAAAATTATTTAATTCTCAATGAAATCAAAAATATTTGTAATGTTCCAAAAAAAAAAAAAGGCGAAACATAACCAATCGAAGGGTGCCAAATTCATGTCATTAAACACGTTCCTCTTTGCCTGCTAAGTAGGACAGCAGGCACATCGTTCTCGATTTGCATTATATTGGTAGCATTCCACGTAATCTTCATCCAATTGACTCAATTCTTCATCAGAGATGTTCCCTGGAACGTCTAGCTGCAATTAATTGATGAATCTTCGTAAAGGGCAACACATCTTGTTGGCTCTGGTGTGATTGCATACATTTGTTTAATAGCATCGTATGATGAAAAATATACGCCCCAAAGACCATACGATCGTTTAAATAAGCATGATTCGAAACTGGGGCAATAGTCATCGTATGGAACTTGCTTCAAATGTGACGACGCTCGGATATACAAAGATAACGGTAGTAACAGCAGAGTAAATTTAAGTCGTCCTATTCCACGTTACAGACCAGTCTTAAGTTTGTATAATCAAAACAGGTGATAGAAAGAAAAAAAAATCCTAAGAGACATTAGTCGCAGCCTGGATAGTCACACTGCGACACGCGGCAACCTTGCATTTTATAACTTAAAAAAAAAAATTGTAATCTGCGTACCAAGTAGCATTTTTTGACGTCCTGCCTGTGCGATATCCAATCTGGTTTCTGCTGACACGTTTTCGGCTACTACAAGAAAATCAATGGCCAAATAGCTCCAAATATTAGCCAGCACGATGCCTGCGTTCTCTAAGTCCAATTTTTTCTAGCTCAGTGTCAGTAGCAATTAAGATGTGAACCGAAATTGTGATCTTTTAACACGACTAAAAGGCGCCTTTCTGTTAAAGGCACTTCCTGGAGCATTTGTGCCAGTTTAAATAGCGTCAAAGTAAAAAAAAAAGATTTTTTAAAAATGTTGTACAGCTGATATAACTCGTTCCCATCGTGGATTTTCGTAGGTATCACCATCGCAAGCCGAAGAAAAGATGGGTTTCTTAAAACCCTATCGAAGTATCATTAAGTTTTATAAAGCTGGTAACTCGGGAACTGCATACGTCTGTGTCATGAGTCGCTGCGTTAGAGAGAGAACGTTTTCGATTACAAATCGCTAGAACAACAGTGTATCACAGCTTTAGGTTTCCCTTCACCATATTTCTTTATTAAAATACCAGCATAAGCAGAGGCAATAACTTTATCAGCTACCACGAAATAGTGATCCGGTAATTTTACACTGTACTCAAGGTGCATTAAATTGGTGCTTAATCATTTGCTGCTGCAGTACCTAACGTCATATGTGCTTTCTCATCCAAACTTAAAAATACTTGATCAGAACCCAAAATTGAAACCAATGATTCAAGGTTTCTTATAGTAGCTGTACGGAATTTGCCATCTTTATGCTTTACATGAATCGTAGTCTGATTTGCACGATTTAAAACTAATATCTCTCTCTCTCTCTCTCTCCCTCTCTCTCTCTCTCTCTCTCTCTCTCTCTCTCTCTCTCTCTCTCTCTCTGCCTCCCTCCACTGTATTGACTTGTCTGGGAAGGAGTCTTTACCTATAACCTTTATCGGAGCTGAAATGAGTTGGAATTACAGTACTTTCAAAAATTACTAAATTTTTTTTAGAGTCAGGACTTTTTTTTCTGTCGTTCGGCTGACAGTTGAACGTAGCTGGGTTATTCTTTTTTCCAATTTGCCACGGAACACTAAATATATTTTTAGCAGTAGAGGACGAACTGTTAATATAAAACTAAAACTTTTAAGCTCATGCGCTCTAGTTATTCTGATGGTTTTGACGACGAAGATATTTTCGAACAAAAAATTTATGAGTCTCGCTTTCTTTTTCGTCAGTCCCATTTGCAATCGCGTTGTATATTTTATGTTTTTCAGCGTAAGTTGCATTGTATATTTCATATATTTTGCGGTAAAGAATACCTAAATCACTTTCGTTACTCATTTTAAATTTGTTAAATAAACTGAAAATCACAAAATAGCAGAACGAAAAAAAGTCCATCCCTCTGCGAATGTCAAATTTATAATGAGTGATATAAACAATTGAACATAGACGAAATCAGAGCGGTGGCGGTTTTGCCGAAGACTTCAAAGGCGGCCGACGCGCGGCACCTTAGGTACAGCGAGCGGCCGCCACTTGCCAAAAAGTGATACAACCAAATTTAAAGCTCAGTAAATAATAATGATAAATTGATAATTTTTTTAAATTTTTCGTTCAAGTTGGAATTTTGAAGTTTGGAGCTGTAACACAAAACTTGATACATGTAACCTCACGAAGATTGTGACTTCCCCACCCTCCATGTCGATGTACTCTTTGTTGAAACCTCTCTCCCCTTAATGTGTGACGTAGTTTATGATCAAAATGTTCAAATGTGTGTGAAATCTTATGGGACTTAACTGGTAAGGTCATCAGTCCCTAAGCTTACAAACTACACACACACACACACACACACACACACACACACACACACACACACACACACACACGCCCGACGGAGGACTCGAACCTCCGTCAGGACCAGCCGCACAGTCCATGACTGCAGCGCCCTAGACCGCTCGGCTAATCCCGCGCGGCGGTACTTCATGAATTGCCCGTTATGTGCAGTCAGTTGCGAGGTTGAGACGTAGAACAGATTGCGAAATATTCAAACGAGTTACTACGGAAGAGATTTGAGCCAGTGGTCAAACATAAACCATGGCAGACATTAAACTGCTAAATCGCAAACCTTTCGAAGATAGTTTAAATACTAATATGACCAACCTTAGCTACTACGAGGGACTGCACACCTCTACCAAAAGCAAAGTTATTCACTTGTTTGTCTTTTATTCCTTTGTCGACCACTCAGGACATCCAATACAACTGCTTGAAAAGTTCCAGTAAAAAAGAGATGCAGAAAACTTTATCTCCTGATAGCGTGGTGTGTTAAGGAGTTCAATACTTAAGCACCAAAACAACGAAAAGTATTAATATGTACAACGATCCCTAATCTGTAAATACACGAGCTGTTGTTGTTGTTGTTGTGGTCTTCAGTCCTGAGACTGGTTTGATGCAGCTCTCCATACTACCCTATCCTGTGCAAGCTTCTTCATCTCCCAGTACGTACTGCAGCCTACATCCTTCTGAATCTGCTTAGTGTATTCATCTCTTGGTCTCCGTCTACGATTTTTACCCTCCACGCTGCCCTCCAATACTAAATTGGTGATCCCTTGATGCCTCAGAACATGTTCTACCAACCGATCCCTTCTTCTAGTCAAGTTGTGCCACAAACTCCTCTTCTCCTCAATCCTATTCAATACCTCCTCATTAGTTATGTGATATACCCATCTAATCTTCAGCATTCTTCTGTAGTACCATATTTCGAAAGCTTCTATTCTCTTCTTGTCCAAACTATTTATCGTCCACGTTTCACTTCCATACAAATACTTTCAGAAACGTCTTCCTGACACTTAAATCTATACTCGATGTTAACAAATTTCTCTTCTTGACAAACACTTTCCTTGCCATTGCCAGTCTACATTTCTTATCCTCTCTACTTCGACCATCATCAGTTATTTTTTTCCCCAAATAGCAAAACTCCTTTACTACTTTAAGTGTCTCATTTCCTAGTCTAATTCCTTCAGCATCAACCGACTTAATTCGACTACATTCCATTATCCTTGTTTTGCTTTTGTTGATGTTCATCTTATATCCTCCTTTCAAGACACTATCCATTCCGTTCAACTGCTCTTCCAAGTCCTTTGCTGTCTCTGACAGAATTACAATGTTTTCGGCGAAACTCAAAGTTTTTATTTCTTCGCCTTGGATTTTAATACCTACTCCGAATTTTTCTTTTGTTTCCTTTACTGCTTGCTCAATATACAGATTGAACAAAATCGGGGAGACGCTACAACCCTGTCTCACTCCCTTCCCAACCACTGCCTCCCTTTCATGTCCCTCGACTCTTATAACTGCCATCTGGTTTCTATACAAATTGTAAATAGCCTTTCGCTCCCTGTATTTTACCCCTGCCACCTTCAGATTTTGAAAGAGAGTATTCCAGTCAACAGTGTCAAAAGCTTTCTCTAAGTCTACAAATGCTAGAAACATAGGTTTGCCTTTTATTAATCTAACTTCTAAAATAAGTCGTAGGGTCAGTATTGCCTCACGTGTTCCCATATTTCTACGGAATCCAAACCGATCTTCCCCGAGGTCGGGTTCTACCAGTTTTTCCATTCATCTCTAAAGAATTCGCGTTAGTATTTTGCAGCCATGACTTACTAAACTGATAGCTCGGTAATTTTCACATCTGTCAACACCTGCTTTCTTTGGGATTGGAATTATTATATTCTTTTTGAAGTCTGAGGGTATTTCGCCTGTCTCATACAATTTGCTCACCAGATGGTAGAGTTTTGTCAGGACTAGCTCTCTCAAGGCTGTCAGTAGTTCTAATGGAATGTTGTCTACTCCCGGGGCCTTGTTTCGACTTAGGCCTTTCAGTGCTCTGTTAAAATCTTCACGCAGTATCATATCTCCCAGTTCATCTTCATGTACATCCTCTTCCATTTCTATAACATTGCCCTCAAGTACATCGTCCTTGTATAGGCCCTCTATATACTCCTTCCACCTTTCTGCTCTCCCTTCTTTGCTTAGAACTGGGTTTCCATCTGAGCTCTTGATATTCATACAAGTGGTTCTCTTTCCTCCAAAGGTCTCTCTAATTTTCCTGTAGGCAGTATCTATGTTACCCTTAGTGAGATAAGCCTCTACATCCTTACATTTGTCCTCTAGCCATGCCTGCTTAGCCATTTTGCACTTCCTGTCGATCTCATTTTTGAGATGTTTGTATTCCGTTTTGCCTGCTTCATTTGCTGCATTTTTTATTTTTTTTCCTTTCGTCAATTAAATTCAATATTTCTTCTGTCACCCAAGGATTTCTACTAGCCCTCGTCTTTTTACCTATTCGATCCTCTGCTGCCTTCACTAGTTCATCCCTCAAAGCTACCCACTCTTCTTCTACTGTATTTCTTTCCCCTATTCTTGTCAATTTTTCCCTTATGCTCTCCCTGAAACTCGGTACAACCTCTGGTTTAGTCAGTTTATCCAGGTCCTATCTCCTTAAAATCCCGCCTTTTTGCAGTTTTTTCAGTTTTAATCTACAGTTCACAACCAATAGATTGTGGTCGGAGTCCACATCTGCCCCTGGAAATGTCTTACAATTTAAAACCTGGTTCCTAAATCTCTGTCTTACCATTGTATAATCTATCTGAAAGCTGTCAGTATCTCCACGCTTCTTCCATGTATACAAACAAAATAGAAGTTTTACGCTTCACTGATGTACCGGGTGTTGCAACCCCGAACTGGAGCCGGCGGTGGTTGAATGGGTAGCGTTCAAGCTCCGTAATGGCTGGCTCAAGTCCGCCTCTTTTTAAAAAAAAAAAAAAAATTATATTTTTTTTCAACATTATATTTCGCACTCATTACATTCAAAAAGTAGTATGATGAAAAGACCCGTGCATTTGCGTGAACTTTTATCGAATTTACAGTGTTATTTGGTTGTTTGCTAATTTGTATTATACGCAAATATATTTATAACTATCGACAAGCAAACGACTAGACCCACAAGATTTTCTTGAAATTGTATGCCAGTCGTGTTTTCCGAAATCCCTTATACCTGCATTCGGATAAGATACCGAGAACCCCTTTGCTCCTGGGCGCTTCGATTTGCAGACGCATGTTTCAAGGTCGAGGGACAGGCTTGGAAAGCCAGAGTCAAACATCGATAAAAAAGGTATAAATAACTTCATTGAACGATACAATGAATTACAAGATGCCAGAATGCGAGGGTAATGTACAATTACGTGTCGGATGTGCTTCCGACGTTACAAGTCTCAGAATGTTATTCTTCATACAGGCGGAAAACATAAATTAAAACGGCACCTATTACACCGAATGTACGAGGGCAGTTCAATAAGTAATGCAACACATTTTTTTCTGAAACAGGGGTTGTTTTATTCAGCATTGAAACACACCAGGTTATTCCCCAATCTTTTAGCTACACAACACTATTTTTCAACGTAATCTCCATTCAATGCTACGGCCGTACGCCACCTTGAAATGAGGGCCTGTATGCCTGCACGGTACCATTCCACTGGTCGATGTCGGAGCCAACGTCGTACTGCATCAATAACTTCTTCAACATCCGCGTAGTGCCTCCCACGGATTGCGTCCTTCATTGGGCCAAACATATGGGAATCCGACGGTGCGAGATCGGGGCTGTAGGGTGCATGAGGAAGAACAGTCCACTGAAGTTTTGTGAGCTCCTCTCGGGTGCGAAGACTTGTGTGAGGTCTTGCGTTGTCATGAAGAAGGAGAAGTTCGTTCAGATTTTTGTGCCTACGAACACGCTGAAGTCATTTCTTCAATTTCTGAAGAGTAGCACAATACACTTCAGAGTTGATCGTTTGACCATGGGGAAGGACATCGAACAGAATAACCCCTTCAGCGTCCCAGAAGACAGTAACCATGACTTTACCGGCTGAGGGTATGGCTTTAAACTTTTTCTTGGTAGGGGAGTGTGTGTGGCGCCACTCCATTGATTGTCGTTTTGTTTCAGGTTCGAAGTGATGAACCCATGTTTCATCGCCTGTAACAATCTTTGACAAGAAATTGTCACCCTCAGCCACATGACGAGCAAGCAATTCCGCACAGATGGTTCTCCTTTGCTCTTTATGGTGTTCGGTTAGACAACGAGGGACCCAGCGGGAACAAACCTTTGAATATCCCAACTGGTGAACAATTGTGACAGCACTACCAACAGAGATGTCAAGTTGAGCACTGAGTTGTTTGATGGTGATCCGTCGATCATCTCGAACGAGTGTGTTCGCACGCTCCGCCATTGCAGGAGTCACAGCTGTGCACGGCCGGCACGCACGCGGGAGATCAGACAGTCTTGCTTGACCTTGCGGCGATGATGACACACGCTTTGCCCAACGACTCACCGTGCCTTTGTCCACTGCCAGATCACCGTAGACATTCTGCAAGCGCCTATGAATATCTGAGATGCCCTGGTTTTCCGCCAAAAGAAACTCGATCACTGCCCGTTGTTTGCAACGAACATCCGTTACAGACGCCATTTTAACAGCTCCGTACAGCGCTGCTACCTGTCGGAAGTCAATGAAACTATACGAGACGAAGCGGGAATGTTTGAAAATATTCCACAAGAAATTTCCGATTTTTTCAACCAAAATTGGCCGAGAAAAAAAATGTGTTGCATTACTTATTGAACTGCCCTCGTATGTAGTTTCCCGTATGCTCAAACTAGGTTCAGAGCTACTAAGGAAAAGCAAAGCCCATTGACATTTTGAAAAATTTCTCTTTCTTCCCACAGTTTGGATCCAAACCACTTGCAACGCTACATTTTCGTAAATATCGGTGTCGAAAATTAGCGATGTACAACTGAATGTACTTTAACAGCATCCGTCAGTGAAGCAATTTCTCGCTCGTTGCCAATAAAATCTGAACAAGTCTGAAGGCACTTGATAAAGTTTTTATCTTGCCTATATAAACAAATGTTGCATAATATTTGTTGTAATACGAAAAATTAGTAAGCAGTGAAATAAAATTGGAAATTCAATAAAAGTTCATGCAAATACACGTCTCTTAATATGATATGTACGAAATAATAAGACTAGTGTTGAAAAAATACAAATTTAAAAAAAAAAAATCAACGGGACTCAGTCGATTGAACGCTTCCCACTTAACTACTGTCAGCTCCAGTTCAAGGCTGCAATACAATGGTGCATTGTTGATGCATAAAACTTCTCTTGCGATTTTGTCAAAATGGCCGAAGTAGTACGCCTTGTTGCTTGGACGTAATCTTGTCCTAATGGACTCCTAAAAGTGTGCAAAGTCCGAAGCACATCTGTGATCTGAAGATCGTGGGTCCGCTTGTCGGTAAGTAGAGACAACACGGCGAACGGACAAGCAATAATTGGCACCATTACGAATAAATTTTCTTTTTTATTAGCAGAATCTGCCGCACAGCTCATTTTACGACGAGGTATTTTCCCTATTTGAGATTCAAATTGTTACTAAACTCTTCTTCTGGACACAGAATTTATGTTTTTAAGAAACTACATTGGAGATCTTAGAAAACCCTATCGTAAACCTAAGGGGAAGCCTCAGTTGCGCAGCTAATGCTTTACTTCACGCTGTGAGGCCCAATAGACCGCGCGCTGCTTTGAGAGATTGCCTCCACTTCAGCCTGTCTTTAGCTCCTTCCTGCCATCCTTCAAGCAGTCCCACTCTCTGAAGGTCTTTGGACACGCAGTCACTCCAACGAGTTCTCGGTCTTCTTACGGGCCTTCTACCGATTGGCTTGGTGTACTCAACCTCGGAGAAAGGATCCTGCACTCTATTAATAAATTGCACAAAAGGTTGGCAGAAACTACCGAAAAATTAGATTTCCCTAACACTATTCGTGGGGGGGGGGGGGGGGGGGGTGTTGACATCTTCAATGGAAATCAAACGTAAGTATTAAACTGCACTTTTGATTTTGAACAAAATGCCTGAGAGCTATAGATCCTTACCGAATCTGCGCCACGATTTTTTTTTCTAAAAAAACATGAACATTTGTTGATAGTGGTTACATTAACGGAAAATACATCTGACATTTTAGTCATAAAATGCTATTAATACACACGTGCAAGTGCTGTAATATATATGAACTTTTTTTTGTCAGTTGATACCAGATTTTAAAGAAACTATACGAAAAATTTTAAAATCAACGTAAGGACAATATTTTAAGCGTCAAATAAATTTATTTCTAGCCATTCAAACATACGTTACATAATATGGACGAGTATTCGTGCACTAATTTTAAACGCCACGTACCTCGTCAAGTTTTGGTTTCGCATCCTGACTGAGCTGTGGCGCTAGTTTTGACTAGTTTAAAGTGTGACACCACTGTAAAACTTTCAAAAAATCTTTTTTTGTTGGCTTTACAGTTGCTTCGAACGTCCTGAAATATGAGGCAAAATGTCTAATAACTGAAAAAAAAATTGTTGTATTGCATTCCGAGCTGCTCCTCTAGTGCTTCGGGTGACCAGAAACGGCCTACCTGCTCCAACTCGACACCCCCTTTAATGTCTGGGTATACGAGGGTTGTTTTTTAAGTAAGGGCCGTTCGCGCGTATAGTCCCGTAGTTCGCGCGGACGCCGCAGCAAGCCACCGTGCCACTTGCCGGCATCCTTCCCGTTCACGCTGATGCAAGTTGCAGCTCTGTAGCTGACGTGTACGCATCGCTGTGCTACTTCATAATGTTTACGATTATTGAATCGTCCGCCGCGTGTGAGATACGGTCAGTGATACGTTTTTTGACCACGAGAAGCCTATCAGCTGCAGAAATTCATCGTCAGTTAACAGAAGTTTATGGCTTGAATGCAATGAGTGAAGGTAAAGTGCGACAATGGGTTAGAGAGTTTAAAAATGGCCGTCAAAACGTCCATGACGAAGAACGCTCAGGCCGCTCCTCTGTGATCACTGATGATTTGGTGGCTGCAGTCGAAACAAAGATTCGTGAGGACAGAAGATTCACAATTTCCACTCTTTCTTTGGAATTTCCACAAGTTTCAAGATCGGTTTTGTACAAAATTGTGTCTTATAGCGTCCCCAGTGCCATATTACGAAAAGACTTAAAAACAATATTTATAAAGAAGAGACATTCATAAACTGAATAATATATTTTTTTTTCATGTAGCCATAAAACAATAATTTATCTGTCGAGAAATGCAAAGAAATGCAATGCAAAGAAATATAATGAAGTGATCTAATAGAGACGAGAAGATACGCTCTTTTGTTAATTTTTTAGTCGTCTTCACTTCTTCTCTTGTCTTTATTGTGTATCGACGGACATCTTTCGAGTGCTGGCAAATGTAAGCATATTTGTATGAGTTAAGCATATAATATAATGATTTAATATTATTGTGCACTTTTAATTTGTAAGAGGTTTTCCCGATTTCATGCCCGCCTTCCTTGAATTAACCTGCATTCAAGTAATTTACAGCTCAACAATCGCAGCGGCCGATGCAGCCAACGACGCCATTACGTGGCGATATTAACTTATGAAAAATTAGCGGAAGCGGAAAACTCGCCCGCTATTAACATAATATTTCCAGAATGAGATTTTCACTCTGCAGCAGAGTGTGCGCTGATATGAAACTTCCTGGCAGATTAAAACTGTGTGCCCGACCGAGACTCGAACTCGGGACCTTTGCCTTTCGCGGGCAAGTGCTCTACCAACTGAGCTACCGAAGCACGACTCACGCCTGCTACTCACAGCTTTACTTCTGCCAGTACCTCGTCTCCTACCTTCCAAACTTTACAGAAGCTCTCCTGCGAACCTTGCAGAACTAGCACTCCTGAAAGAAAGGATATTGCGGAGACATGGCTTAGCCACAGGCTGGGGGATGTTTCCAGAATGAGATTTTCACTCTGCAGCGGAGTGTGCGCTGATAAGAAACTTCCTGGCAGATTAAAACTGTGTGCCCGACCGAGACTCGAACTCGGGACCTTTGCCTTTCGCGGGCAAGTGCTCATTCTGGAAACATCCCCCAGGCTGTGGGTAAGCCATGTCTCCGCAATATCCTTGCTTTCAGGAGTGCTAGTTCTGCAAGGTTCGCAGGAGAGCTTCTGTAATGTTTGGAAGGTAGGAGACGAGGTACTGGCAGAAGTAAAGCTGTGAGTACCGGGCATGAGTCGTGCTTCGGTAGCTCAGTTGGTAGAGCACTTGCCCGCAAAAGGCAAAGGTCCCGAGTTCGAGTCTCGGTCGGGCACACAGTTTTAATCTGCCAGGAAGTTTCATATCAGCACACACTCAGCTGCAGAGTGAAAATCTCATTCTGGAAACATCCCCCAGGCTGTGGCTAAGCCATGTCTCCGCAATATCCTTGCTTTCAGGAGTGCTAGTTCTGCAAGGTTCGCAGGAGAGCTTCTGTAAAGTTTGGAAGGTAGGAGACGAGGTACTGGCAGAAGTAAAGCTGTGAGTACCAGGCGTGAGTCGTGCTTCGGTAGCTCAGTTGGTAGAGCACTTGCCCGCAAAAGGCAAAGGTCCCGAGTTCGAGTCTCGGTCGGGCACAAAGTTTTAATCTGCCAGGAAGTTTCATATCAGCGCACACTCCGCTGCAGAGTGAAAATCTCATTCTGGAAACATCCCCTAGGCTGTGGCTAAGCCGTGTCTCCGCAATATCCTTTCTTTCAGGAGTGCTAGTTCTGCAAGGTTCGCAGGAGAGCTTCTGTAAAGTTTGGAAGGTAGGAGACGAGGTACTGGCAGAAGTAAAGCTGTGAGTACCGGGCGTGAGTCGTGCTTCGGTAGCTCAGCTGGTAGAGCACTTGCCCGCGAAAGGCAAAGGTCCCGAGTTCGAGTCTCGGTCGGGCACACAGTTTTAATCTGCCAGGAAGTTTCGTTTTAACATAATATTAATTTTTCTCCACAGCCGCCCGACGTTGCAGAAAATACTTAGCTTTAAGATTCTTATTTTCAGTACCATAGCCGAGACCCAGAGCCAGGACTCCGACTACAATACAATGGTTAACGGAGGTAAGAAAAAATACTCTCGCGCGTGTGTGGGCCGCAATTGCAATTAATAACTAAAGATCTTTTACTTTAAAGTGAATTGACTAGCCGAGGAAATTAATATGAAAAGTTTATTACATTGTTCAGCTTGTATGCTCATGTTTTAAGATGCAGCGAGTCTAACATTCATTAACGTAACAAATAATTTGAGATTAATATTGTTAAAAAGGAGAACTTCAGGAAGCATTTAATCGTAAAATCAAAATTAAATGGAATATCATTTTTATTAAGGCCCACCACGTAAGTCGGCAACAATCAAATAATAATAATAATAACAATAATAATATATTAAATTACGACGGCCGACGGACGCGAGAGTCTGAAAACCTAAACTTTAAGAAACTGTGTTCTCGGTGGGTACCCAGACTCCTCACAGAGGACCACAAAGGGAAGAGATTTGCCACTTCATGGGACTTTTTGATTCGTTACGAGGGAGAAGGGGATGACATGTTGAGTCAAATTGTCACTGGAGATGAAACATGAGTATCTCATATCACTCCCGAAAGCAAGCGACAATCGATGGAATGGCGACACACAACCTCACCCGTCAAGGTCAAAGCCAAACAGACGCTGTCAAAGCGCAAGATTATGGCAACTGCGTTCTGGGACCGGCGCGGTGTTTTGATAGTGGACTTTATGCCACGAGGAACGACAATCAACTCAGATGCCTACTGTGCAACTCTAAAGAAGCTTCGCAGAGCAATTCAAAACAAAAGGCGCGGCATGCTGACAAAAGGAGTTTTGCTCCTGCACGATAACGCTAGGCCTCACACCTCTCAAAAGACTCGGGATTTGATTGATTCTTTTGGCTGGGAAGTTTTGGACCATGCACCATACACCCCCGACCTTGCTCCTAGCGATTTTCACCTTTTCCGGTACCTGAAACACCATCTTGGCGGGCAGCGCTTCAATGACGACGATGAAGTGAAAGCGGCCGTGAACTCTTGGCTGTCATAGCAGGCGGCCGAATTCTTTGAAGAGGGAATTAAAAACTTAGTTGTACGGTATGATAAGTGCTTAAATAAACAAGGCAACTATGTAGAAAAATAGGTAAAAGTGTGTAGAATCAGAAAATAAAAGTTTTTTTACAAAAGTATTTGTATCTTTTTTTTTAAATAAAAACGGCCCTTACTTACAAAACAACCCTCGTAGTTCCAAGCGTTTCACAACAATGATACGTTAACTTGGCGCCAGCAAAGCGCCAGTGCCTGTACGAAGAAGAATCTTGATTTTTTTATAGTGTATTACTGAACTTTTGGTATACATTTTTGTCTTTCAAGTAACAAAGAGTAGTAAGAAAGTGTACTCGTGCAGAAAAGATACGAAAATATCATATCCACAAAACAATCTTACCCAACGCAGAGTCAAAGCATCATGTCATCAAAGAGTCCAAAGAATAGATGTGAGGCAGAGAGCGGTTCGGAGGGAGTCGGTGCCTCTGCTACCAAACTGAAAGACAGTGATCAGGATTTTAATGTGAACTGCGAAATGAGCTATAGGATTATAAATTTTCTCGACTTTTCTCTGTTATTTCTCCACTCCTGAAATATAAAACGTGCAATGCAGACATCACGTTGCAAGATCGAAGCTTCACAATAATTATTGCTTGTCCAAACTCTACAGAAGTTGTTATACTAAGTAGTAAGTTTCTGCGTAACGCATATGAAATCAACGGTCTAATCGTCCTAGTATTGCGCATGTTTGTAGTAGGGTTAAACGGAATTAAAAAGTTTTGTGCGTTCGTGGAATTTCCACGACTGATATTTCAATCGTTCTGTGATAAACTAGTGGACATGATTTCGATCGTAACGGCAGCAGTACGGCAGCCCAGGCCTGGAAAAACAGATTAATGTTAAGAGTTTTCTAAAAGCAGAACTTTTTTTCATTTGTTCACGTCTGTAACATATTTCATAACTTCAAAGGCATTTTTCTCGGAACATTATTTTTCAAAAGTGCACTCTAACAATTTTCAGTCTTTAACCACGACTGTTAAATAACATTTCAAGGTGAACCACTGCACGACCGATCTCGTCCTCGAGCAAACATCGCAGCCCATACAGTAACTTTTAGTGAATTAAAAGGCTTCTCATGCTTCTGTTTAGGATTCGTTGCACTCCAGTAGCGGCGATTTTGTTTACTGATGTGACCGTTCAGGTGAAAATGAGCCTCGTTAGAAAACAAGAGGTTGTTAAATGAAGGACACCCAGTCATATCATCAACGAACTGCAGCCTATGTCTGGCATCCTGAGGCTTTAATTCTTGCAGTAATTGTATTTTGTAAGCTTTGCAGTTTGAGGTCTTCTTGCATAATTCGGCGCAGTTATGACCCAAGCACATTTAAAGAATTTGCACGCTTATGAATGTAGTGGTTAAGATTGCCACGAACAAACCGATTTACACTCTCCACGGATTCGCCCGTTCTTGGTGACCTTGGCCATCCGGATTTCGATTGGCCAATGTTGAACTGGTCTCCTCAAACGTTTTGATCCATTTACGGATAAAAGGAACACTTGGAGTATCGTTTACTTTATGCAAACCACGATGACTCCAAAATTTTGTCTGTACTACAGTCGCCGAATCACGGTTTTTGTAAAATTCTCGCACGCGGTCCGTTCCCGAGAAGTGCTCCATATCGACTGAATTCCAAGAGGCCAAGCAAGCAATGAACGCGTCGCACACTCTCACGATTTGTTGCACATGCGCAAGCAGTTCTTCAAACATAAACTTTCTTTTGAGACTACCTGTATATGCACTTGAGCTTCCTGATAGAAGGCAGTCACTTAATTCCTGTTGCCATAACCTGCCCACGACAGTCTGAAAGCTGTAAACCATAACGTTTCAGCTTATCCCAAATAATGTTAGCGATTGACTGACCAGTTTCACAGTCACAATTCACAAAGTCAAGTAAACGCTCTCTAACTCTATACTGGTTTTTTTCACCGAGAGCAATGTAACACAGTAGAAAAACATTGTCCTCTGTGTGGGCTTTATCGAAAATCGCATCTACCGTAACAGAAAAGTATTTATTACGTTTTACCTCCGATAAAATAGTTTGGCGACCAGTCTCCTGCTGTTTCAATAAATTCGTTCTGAACATAATGTGATAGATAATGAACCGTGCCTTTTCCTCATTGTTGTGACTCTTCAACTTTTCTTAAATGCTCTTTCGTAACTTGATGAAACTTCGCCCAAAACTCTAGGATGACCAAAAAATTTCCATTTTGACGATCTCCGACTAAGTCATTATCACCTCTCAAAGCTAAACCTCTTTCCGCGAGAAAAAGAATCGTTTCGATTACACAGTGTAATAGCTACTTCTGTCTAATACTGCTCTTCTCTTACTATATTTCAGTCTAAAGGATTTTCTATAGCTGAACTACTGTTTAGCACATTTTTAATTTTACACTCTACTAATTACGACATTTTGTGCTCAGTGCTGCTTTTATGTTCAGTCACTCATTGTATTAGCCTTTACCACCCTTTTGATAATTCCCAGCCATGGCCTACTGCTACACTGTGTGATCAAAAGTATCCGGACACCTGCCTGAAAATGACTTAAAAGTTCGTGGCCACTCCATCGCTAACGCTGGAATTCATTATAGTATTGGCTCACCCTTAGCCTTGATGACAACTTCCACTCTCGCAGGCATACGTTCAGTCAGGTGCTGGGAGGTTTCTTGGGGAATGGCAGCCCATTCTTCACGGAGTGCTGCACTCAGGAGAGGTATCAATGTAGGACGGTGAGGCCTGGCACGAAGTCTTGGCGTTCCAAAACATCCCAAAGGTGTTCTATACCATTCAGGTGAGGACTATGTGCATGCCATTCCATTACAGGGATGTTATTGTCATGTAACCATTCCGCCACAGGCCGTGCTTTACGAACAGGTGCTCGATTGTGTTGAAAGATGCAGTCGCCATCTCCGAATTGCTCTTCAACAGTGGGAAGCAAGAAGCTGCTTAAAACATCAATGTAGGCCTGTGCTGTGATAGTGCCACGCAAAACAACAAGGGGTGCAAGCCCCCACCAGGGAAAAATACGACCACAACATAACACCACCGCCTCCGAATTTTACTGTTGGCACTACACACGCTGGCAGATGACGTTCACCGGGCATTCGCCATACCAACACCCTGCCATCGCATCGCCACATTGTGTACCGTGATTCGTCACTCCACACAAGGTTTTTCCACTGTTCAATCGTCCAATGTTTACGCTCCTTAGACCAAGCGAGGCGTTGTTTCGCATTTACCGGCGTGATACGTGGCTTATCAGCAGCCACTCGACCATTATATCCAAGTATTCTCACCTCCCGCCTAACTGTCATAGTATTTGCAGTGTATCCTGATGCAGTCTGGAATTCCTGTGTGATGGTCTGGGTAGATGTCTGCCTATTACACATTACGACCTTCTTCAATTGTCGGCAGCCTCTGTCAGTCAACAGACGAGGTCGGTCTGTACGTTTTTGTGCTGTACGTGTCCCTTAACGTTTCCACTTCACTATCACATCGGAAACAGTGGACCTGGTGGATTTGGTATGTTTAGGAGTGTGGAAATCTCGCGTACAGACGTATGACACAAGTGACACTCTGTGACCTGACGACGTTCGAACTCCGTGAGTTCCGCGGAGCTCCCCAGTCTGCTCCCTCACAATGTCTGATGACTGCTGAGGTCGCTGTTATGGAGTACCTGGCAGTAAGTGTCAGCACAATGCACCTACTATGAAAAAGTATGTTTTCGGGGTGTCCCGATACTTTTGATTACATGGTGCATATCAGACTGGAGAGAGCCCTCTCCCCGGAGAGTTCCGTACGTCGCGGAAACAATAGGTAAGCAAGGCAGTACAATGATTGCTTTTCTTTGTTCCAAACAAGCCAGCTCCTTTTTAAAATTTGCTCCGTTCTTAAAATGCGCTCAAATATATTTGACGGGAAAGGTATTACTTTATCGGACCCACGACGGCCTTGTAGGTGTTTGATCTGGACCTCGCCTAACAGCTTCTCCTACCTCTAAACCGCCGTAGCGTTTTTCTTTCCTTTTATTATTATTTTTTATTTCTCCAGCTTCTCATTTCCTGACGAGCTAGCCGTTAAAACATGTACAGTTTCTGCAGACGATTTCGAGACGTGTCACTGCCAATTGTTCTCTCTCTTACACTTTTGTGTCCACTCTTCCCGATTGCAAATGTCACTCTTACTGACGCCTCTCTCGTCATCGACATGGTCCCATCCGTGCACCGCCGATATTTCAGATGCTTCTAAACAACGTGTGTCTTGCAGACCAAGAGTTACAATTTTTTTTTAAGTGGCACTTGTTTTTGCACGAGAAGGCCGTTCTTAAATGCCTACACGTGGAATTGTCTAATTAACGACGTGCCTTTTCTATGAGAACCCTGATCCTCCACACCGTCAATTAAGTAAGCCTCAACTTCATCTCCCACATCCCACTAACTTCCTCGACACTACCGGTTTAGTGAATGGCGCAAAGGGTAACAATGTCTGTCTCTTTTTCGCATCATTATCTTTTCAGCTTTCGTTTTTGACAAACCAATGAAGCGCTTTAACACTTATTCCCACTCGGATTTTTCGTTTCCACTACCAAAAAACTTTTAGAACTGTGTGACGCAGCTATACAAAAATGTAGCTTGTCACACAATCACATTATACGGAGAGAGTGGCTATTCAGCTCGACGAACTTCTGTGCACTACAGTGACAAGCCAATAAAAAACAAACTAAAACAACAGAAACTTTTGTATGTCCGCACTAGTACGATTTCGGTGCTGTAACCTCGGCTTATTAAAGCTTGATTTCGACCCCTGGGCAGTGGCGGATACAGAAAAACCTCAAGGAGGGGGCGCTAAAGTATCTTGAGCTACCTTTACTTTTACCATAACAAAAAATAATCAAGTCACATGCAAAGCTTAAGAAAGTTTTTACACATATACAAGAAAATCTTATGATATAAAAAAGTTACAGTTGATGTTCTCTTCCTTAAATGATGAATTTTATGCGCCTACTCTTCCTGTCAAATGGGATAATTACATCGTCAATAGGACAATCAATGTCATGGTGAGTGTTGAACATAGCTAAGCAATTAAGTAGATCCTCCTTCATTGTCGTCCTCAGCCATGTCTTTGTAAGACGCAATGTTGAAGAACTTCTTTCTACTGTAGTAATAGATGTAGGTAGGTAGACAAGCAAATATTTTGTACAGCGTGTCAAAGTAGGATAGTCAGATCTAGGACAAACGGACAATGCGTGTGTAACAGAACCATGGTTCAGTGGACAGGCCGTCGAAAACTGAACACAGATGAACCATGAAAACAGGAAGGAGGTGTACTGAACTGTGAAGAAGCAGCAAAATAGAAACAGTGAACAGTCAAAGGACGACAAGTTCAATATAGAGCAGCACCAAACAGCAGCGGCGTTGTGGCTGCCGGCACGGTAGCTCAGCGTGTTAGCTGCCCTCTGTACTTAAAACAAGTGAGTTAATGGATCAAGCACGTATGTTTTGACAGAGCACAAACTGTGTGATTGTGAAACTTGCGTTCATTTGTTGCAGATTATGTGACACTGTTTCCATCATTTCCTTGAGAGTGATCACATTCATACGAACACTTAAATCGGACAAGGAGGCATACCTCACTTACCGACGTACAAATTAGATGCGTCGGTAATAGATTCTCATCGTATGACACACGTACTGTCACTAATGCCGTGTACGATATACCAGACATGCTTTCCAGTGGCGGATTCAGCTGGCTGTCACCCTGTGATTGAACGTTTGCGGTTCGCATTCGAAAGCCGCTGCCTTTCAGCTGCTAATAGAGTAATCAATTATTCAAAATCCAGAATGAGATTTTCACTCTGCAGCGGAGTGTGCGCTGATATGAAACTTCCTGGCGGATTAAAACGGACCGACACTCGAACTGGAAACATGCCCTAGGCTGTGGCTAAGTCATATCTCCGCAATATCCTTTCTTTCAGGAGTGCTAGTCCTGCATGGTTCGCAGAAGAGCTTCTGCAAAGTTTGGAAGGTAGGAAACGAGGTACTGGCGGAAGTAAGGCTGTGAGGACGGGGCGTCAGTCGTGTTTGGGTAGCTCAGATGGTAGTGCACTTGTCCGCGAAGGGCAAAGGTCCCGAGTTCGAGTCTCGGTCCGGCACACAGTTTTAATCCGCCAGGAAGTTTCAGTTATTCAAAATGACAGTCACAATCGCATTACTTATTTTGCCTCCAACCGGTTTCAACCGGCTATCTAGCTACCAACCGCGCACAGGCAGGGTGACGACTCCAGCGACCGACCAAATGGTGTAAATTGCCCTAAAGATGACCTCATCGCGGGTTGAAACCGGTTGATAGCAAAATAAGTAATGCGATTGTGACTGTCATTTTGAATAATTATAAATAAATTAATCGCTGTTTATCTCTATACAACTATGTTGTCTAAAAATTTGCAAATGTAGTAGTGCAGAATGAATTTTCATCACAGGTCCCTTCCTTACATCTCGCGGTTGCAAATGGACTTAACACAGACACAAATTTGAATACTGCGAACAGCGGAGAAGGACGAGGAAGAGGAACCACGTATGAGGTTTGAACTCTGTTCGCCCACTTAGCAGTAGAACACCGTGACAATTTATCTTATTTTGTTCATCGCGTTTATCCTGGGCCGACGTCCCATTACACCCGATCAAGTTCACTGTTCCGTTCAATCAGTTTTTATTACAGAGGGCATCCAACCCTCTGCGCGAAGGGAGTGAGCTACCGTGCCGGCTATCAGTTCACTGTTTCTATTTTGCTTTTTTTACCATTCAGTACACCTTCCTGTTTTCATGCTTTATCTGTGTTCAGTTTTTGATGGGCTATCCACTGAGCCAAATTGATCTCTGAGGAGGGGGGGGGGATACGATGGGGAGTTTCCCTCGTCAGTTAAAGCTATTGTCTAGACACTGTACATGCTAAGACTTTTCCTGCCTAAATCAAACTCCTTATGAACCTAAGCGCTTTGGCTATCCGTGCAGAACTCACGGCCAGACCCAGAGTTCCACCTGTCGTCATTCCTGCGTCACTGCCTGTACTCTAACACAGACGATGTAATTCCTGTACAGCGATGACATTTGTAACTGAAAGTCGCCGCTTGGTATCTGCGGATATATACGATATTGCAGTGCCTAAGTTGAGATGAGCGGTGCAATGTTCGTAACACAGGCGCCGCACTATAGTAAGAAAGTAACACGTTCCTACCCTTTTCCACCTGAATTTGACGGAAATTTTCTAGTTTCTGTAGGCATCTTACGAGACCTGCTGAAATGTGGGAGACAAGCGAGTAACTTTTTTTTTTTTGGGTGGAGGTGTTTAGTGTTCCAAGGGAGTCCTACTAGGTTATCTTAGTATTTGCATTACATCCTGAATGATTTAGTAGTTTCGTATTGGTCCACTAATTTCAATTCCTTCTGTGTGTAGTAGCTCGCAAACTTGATATTTGATTGTGACAATTTCGCAATTAACGTTGTAGGTTAACAGAGCTTAATATTAGTAGTGAAGGCAAGCTTTGTATACTAAGTAAAAAAAAAAAAAAAAAAAAAAAAAAAAAAAAAAAAAAAAAAAAAAAGTAAATTCTACCTTAGTTCTCATGACAACTGCCCACAGATTTAATACGGCACGTTGGTTTGCTCAAACCAATTTCAAGGGATATTGAAAGTGTTCTAGTACGCCACTCCAGTAATGGAGTGAAAGTAGTGTATACATAGATGCCAGTATTTTGTTTTATTTCACCAATAAATAAGTTAAAAGCAATTTTGTGGACTACATACATTAAGCAAAGTTTCGAATTAAGGGAAGATATCTAGTGGTGATTACTGCTGCGGCAATGAGAGGAACTGCTCCGGGTGCAACGAGTCCGTGGACTGAGATCTGGACAGCGGCTGCTCCTCCTCTGAAGTCGAGGGAGTCGGGAGTCTGGCGAATGAGGCGCCGCTGGAGGACGAAGAGTCTGGCGTCGGCGCCTCTCTGAAGAAGCGGTCCACGAGCGGCGCCCGCGACAACAGCCAGAAGGCTGCTCCCACCTGAAAGGCGGCCAGCGCCGTGGTGGCGCGAGCACCCAGCCGCAGAGCCTGCCGCACGCGGCCCGCAGGGGGCGCTGACGTCGGGCTGGCAATGGTGGTGGTGATCTGGGTCGGCGCCGCAGCTGTCTCCGCATCTGAACAAGGAGACATACCGAGTCACGCTAAGGCCGACAAGCAGCGTCCTAGCAATGTTTCATTGCCAGGACGGCTGCCTTCTGAACAAATTAGGAGTAAACATTGTTTTGAACGTCTTAGCCCCCTTTTGTTTTGCGTACTGGGGAAAAAAAAAAAATAAACCACGGAATAATGTGCATAGGTAAAAATTGACATACATGCTTGGAATGACATGGGGTTTATTAGAAAAACAAAAAGTCACAAAATGTCCGACGGATGGCGCTGGACAGCAAAACTGCGACTGTGACGGGTGAGAGGTACGCCGATATGTTACAGAATCTCATCATCCCCAGCCTGGCTGATAAACACCTGCTGGAATGTACGATGTTTATGCAGGATGGCGCTCCCCCCCCCCCATATTGCTAGACGCGTAAAAGATCTCTTGCGCGCGTCGTTTGGTGATGATCGTGTGCTCAGCTGCCACTTTCGTCGTGCTTGGCCTCCCAGATCCGCAGACCTCAGTCCGTGCGATTATTGGCTTTGGGGTTACCCGAAGTCGCAAGTGTATCGTGATCGACCGACATCTCTAGGGATGCTGAAAGACAACATCCGACGCCAACACTTTACCATAACTCCGGACATGCTTTACAGTCCTGTTCACAACATTATTCCTGGACTACAGCTATTGTTGAGGAATGATAGACATTGAGCATTTCCTGTCAATAACATCATTTTGCTTTGTTATGCTAATTATTGCTATTCTGATCAGCTGAAGCGCCATCTGTCTGACATTTTTGAAATTTTGTTTTTGGTTCTAATTAAAAAAAAAAGTGTCATTCCAAGCATGTGTGTCAATTTGTACCTCTATCTACATTATTCCGTGATTTATTCAGTTTTCAAATTTATATTGACTTTTTTTGATCACCCGATATACAGAACTAAGGGTCAGATTAATTACTTTAATGTGACCCATCACTTCGAAAGTTAATAGTTAGCAAGTGATTAAGGAGAACATTAATAGTGCACGTTGCCTTTTTTTCATGTCTACCTAATGTAGAACAAGGACAGTATCCTGAATAGGAAGGCGTCGAGGTATATAAACACTGATTATACTTCTGATGTATGCAGCTCCTACAACCCTGCACTACTTGCAGATCACACAAAGTGCTACGCATCATTAGCAACGCTCTACCCGTACTGTTGATCTGCGTAATGAATACAGTCTTGAAATCCTCAAGAATTTAACAAAAAAGGAAAAACTCGCCACATGACTATACAAGAACTCTAGATATTCTTGTAATTATTTTATTCTTACTCTCGGAAACGATCACAACCGTAAGTTTAAGCATAAGCGGCCGAAGACGCTACTAGGTAGGGCATAACCACCTCTGCCGAGCTAACATATACAGCAACAACATCGGCAAGGCCCTGCAAATCAGTAACATTTACCTTGGATATGCCAGCTGCTATTAAAGCCGACCAGCTCGTACAATTTCGCACAAACCGCTAACACTACCCTACAGTGTTAATGCAATGTATCACCCATCTGACACTAGACGATGATGAACCCAGCTAGTATAGGAATGTTGAAGCTGACCGAGAAGCCAGCATCGTTACCTAGCTACAGCCGTCGAGTAACACCGCTCCACATCAAAGACAATCGCCTGCATGATATCTACTACTAGTAAAGCCTACCCTTGCATGACTTGTCGCAGACAGCAAGAAAACCGCTGCTGTACTTACAACCCGCCGCAATTGTCTAAGAGGTTTCTCCTCCCTCCCCTCCCCACCCTCTCCTCTCCCCCTGGAACTTTTTCCTGTTCTCTACAACAGGACTTTCGACTTAATTTATCTCCAGATAAGAACGTATTAATTGTCAACCATAACCAGACACGTGCAAACTATAGTACCCACATCTTGCGAGATGTCACTTAATGACAACCAATATGCAGAGATAGCATAAGATGCTAGCTGCAGTAAAAAATGTTTTTATACTAACGATTCCTTTAAAAAAAATTCACGTAATGCATAGAATTTTGTATGCAGCTTTCTTCCAGAAAAAAATAAAGACTTTTCCATGAATGTGTGGAAAATTCATAGATAACTAGGAAGTCTTAAGTCTGTCTTGTTTCATTGAATATTACCTGTTACCACTAACAACTCAGCATGCTTAACTTACCAGATGCTGCTTCAGCTTCTGCACCGTTCAGTTGGTTCTCCAGTTTGTCCAGCCAGCTGTCCACGATCCTGATCACACTGTTGTATTTCTTAATTATCGTTTTAGCAACCCTGTTAAGTTTCTTCCTGCCGATTTCGCTTATAAATTCGGTTTTATCTAGTGCGGGTCGCACGATCTTCGTTATGTGTTGCGTGATAGCATCATACAGCTGAAAAAGAAAGATTTGTTATGCGGTATTCACGTAACCATTTCAGAGTTCACATTTATTAACAGTTACCTTTTCCGGCGACTCCCTCACTGCGGGAAATTTCTTCTCTATTACTACCATGCCTTTGCTAACCGCTTCGTCTGCGTGCTGAATAATTGGCCGCCAGCTGCTCACTTTGCTTTCTGCAAGTTTGAGAACCGAACCAACAACTTTTTCGGTCAAGTTAAGTGACCAGGTGATGATGCTCGCCTTTTGCTTTACAGAGCAATACGCATCTTTGCTTTTCTGGACGGCGATTACCACCGCTGGCCAATGTTTCAGCAACTCAGCCATTTTGTATGTCTGCTCTGGCGCCTCCCCAACTGCAGGAGGCTGGGCCGGTGCAGTAGCAGGTACTGCCGGAACAGAGTTCTCAGGCTGGACTGGCTTGCCTTCTTCAGACTTGACAACGGTTGATTCGCACATGTTAGCTTGCTAAAACTATTAATTAAACACACAATTACCACTCAAATATTATAACAGTCAGTTATTTATAATCAACACTATTAAACTCTACTAGGAGAGTTGCGAACTTTCACATACCGGACTGTTAAGGAACCGGTGATCCCTACCAGACTACGTTCAGATTTGGCTCAGCCAGGAATTTATAGCATTTGAGGCGCGCGTCATTGTGCGTTCAACGGCAGAGGGCGTGACTGTCTGGCGTGCCTACCTATTGTTAACATTACCGTTAGCTCTTTTATGCGCACATATATTTTCAAAACAAGTAGCAATATTTATTCAGCATCTAGATGCTTATAGGTGGATTCATCTAAATACAATACTTCAGCAGTATAATCCTCCCAACAAATTGTGCTGTGTGTAGCGATGTAGTGCCAATCGGCCGACAAAAGTTTGTCTTTCGCCACTGCGCGCGGGACTAAATGCTGTTCTAATACACACGACAGGGTGCAAGACGGATAAAATTTTAAAGAAAGAGTTTCTGGAAAAATTTAAAGACTGCTGATGTTTGTAGAACACGTCATGCGAGGAGTATAGCAATATATATGCAACAAATGAAGCACTTTTTTCATTTTGAGTACGTAATGGCTTCGTGTGGCACATAGAGAGGAAAAAAGTCCTCAGCCTTGTGTATTTAAGTGTATATGTTTTATTTCCGATCTTTAACGGAAATGAAATCTAAAAACCGAATCACCGATAGATTAGACCTTAGATTTCATTTCCGATACGTATCGGAAATAAGAGCGAAATACAGACAGTTGATGGACTCGTATTCATGAAACATACTAGCTTCATTGATAGAAATGTTACAAAAGTCCAGGCTACATCCACGCCTTGTACTACGAAGAGCAAAGTGTAGGATTATTTTTACAGTTCTAACAGTTGTTAAATGCTTCATTTCTTGTATGTCTGTTATTGTATTTATTAGATGATCTGCGCCGATACTGCTGTTGTCTTTCTTCTTCTAATTCGAAATTTATTTGTTATCTTACAAGGGACGTCGTTTCTTCTACAAACATAAACAAAACAATAAGGTTTGTATGCATATTTTTTATTTTATTTATTTTGCTTTACTTTCCTCAAGAAACTGTAAACCACATTGCAGGTTTCAGGTATCATTTTAGATCATAATTGTGGGGACACAGTTGCCCTGGATTTGCGGTTCTCGTAACTTACGCCAATGGCTAGAACTGACAGCCTCTCCTTGCAAGCTTGCAGCTTCTTTCACGTCTGCACCCTATTCTTTTTCGTTAAGAATGGTTTAGCGATTTTCCAACAGCTCTGAAAAGCACTTCTCATTTTTACTTAGACTATTACGAAAATCTTTAGCTCCCAGCTGTTTAAGTAACAGAATGGGGGTGAATTTCTATCCTTGCATTAGCCACTTTGCGCACAGCTTTCTCTCGGCTTTTTTCTTTTTTTAATTTAGGCCTTGTTGCCTCTAAAACAGCCAAGGCAAACCCCCGTTTCTGTTTCTGTGTAAAACCAAGCGGGATCTTGTAGAACATAAACTCAATGAACTTAAGTAAACATACCACAACAACAGGACGGCGTCGTAATCTCCGAGTTCAGTTGGTTGGGATATGTGTAGGCTGGGACGAAATTGGTCGGTCGGTCGGCCGACAAATTGGTGCGTGTGTATAGGCCCGAAACGGTGACGCCATGGCACAACTGCTTGCTACACCAGCGCCACATTCGTGAGGTTTCTACGGGAAACCATTTACACTAATCAGTCAGACGCAAAGGTTCAACTCCTATGCATGTACTTTATTCCGTTAGTACTTTTGAATAGTGCATGTTTGTTTTCATTTTACTGAAGATACGTTTTTGAAAAACTGAAAGAACTACCGAATAAATCTGTCATTACGCCTTCCGGATATGTGTTGCGTTCCTGTCTTTATTCACTCTGCTGCAATTCTTCTGAAATAATGTAGCATTTGTAATGGAGGTGGTTCGTTAATTATTATTTAATGTTGCTCGAGCTCTATTTGAAACGCTAAGATGTCAAACATAGCTAAATGTCGACGTTTGTGCCTCTTAAATGACGCTGGCTTATGAAATAGCGTAACGCCATCAAAAAATCGAAGTCCTTTCACTTTCCGTAACTGAACAACGTAGTCTACATAGTCGCGTGTAGGACACTACATTTCTCCCGAACAATAAATGTTTTATTTAATGTTTGGAGGAGGCATAAAATTAATGTTCTGCATAGAATATTAGCAAATTTCGTGAAAATGTTTTCACCAATGTGATAACCGCTTGTTTTGTCATGTTGAATGCTGACATTTAGTGGTTGACTTGTAATTAAAATTCAATTAGTAAAATGCATTCAGGGCGTGCGTAAGGAATTCTTGTAGTTTCACACAAAATTCAGAGGAGTCCACACTGACATGCTTCCGTCTCTGACGGTGAAATGGTACGTTTTTATTTTTCGAACTGCTTTTTCTAGCATTACTGACAACCCCAGACACTGCTAAGCGGGTGCCATATGCGTATGGCTATTCAATGGGCAATGGTTATCTGATATACGTGGTTGTTGGACCTCTCTCGTAATGTAGAATAAGTGAGATATTTTGGAAACTTTGGTGGTCTTTTTTGCGAGACGTGGCTGCATGGTTCTAGTGCATGATACTGAATACGTAACAAGCTGTGGGCAGTGAAATGCAAATGTTGCTTACCCCGATACAGCGGGTAAGAGTCTACAAATTTCTATTGCACGACATTAATGGAACCTCGTTTAATGGAGTCTGTCTGGAACGAGAGGGGACATAGATTAACTTTAAGGTAAATTTAAACCCGTCAGTAGGTGGTGATTTGGGCTGGAATTTTCCAAAAATCTGAGTAAAGCTTTCACGTAAAGTTTTCTTTCCAGACAAGACAGAACATTTAGATGAATTCATACAGTCGTAGTGCATTCATTACTGTTACTGTATCTCATATAGCTTTAGTTATTCACCCTTCTAGAACAATAGTTTTCCTAAGGCACTAAGCAGTTCATGTTCCTTAATGTAGCAAAAAAGTTCATGTTCCTTAATGTAGCAATCGTATACAGGATACCGAATGTTTAAATATGTAGCAGAAAGTAATGGAACCTAGTTTGTGTACATACGTAATTAAGGTCGAAACCGAGTAGCTAGTTCGAACAAATATGGCAAATTGAATATTACAGTAATAGCAGATTCTCTGAGTGAGCACAAAAATTCACCAGAGAAATAAATTTTAGGACTAGAAACGATACATAATCAAATCGCATTATTTTCTCTCGCTGGGTTGCTTCTGACATTACACGTGGAATATGCAAAGAAAGATAAGGTTGCAAATGAACTCTTAAAATGTCTGTAGACTATCAACCTAATTTCACGATGTTCTCGAAAGGAGAAAAATAGATTTGTCCATGTTATATCCATTTGAGTTATTTAGTCGCATAAATATATAAAATTTTGTGCCATTACATAGACTTCCTAAATTACGTTTAAGAATGGCAGGGCGCGTTTCACTGCCTGTAAGTTGCGGTAGTTTGATTTTGAAATTTTCTTGTAATTTGATAATTTGCGCAAATCAAAGTTTCTCTGGACTGATCCGCAAATATGACCATGCAGCTACAACATTTGCTTTTGATGCCATCTGAAAATCATTTATATTATAATTAAATGTTGACAACGAGATAGATTGCAAATTAAACACGCTGACCCAGGAGGAATGGTCAACATACAGGGGTATGACAGGAAACATTAGAGCCAAAAAATACAGTAAACATGAGCTCTAAAGTGCATACCTTAAGAGCAATGAAAACTTGTTCATCTTCGCTACTGCGAAAAACATTTCTACTGAACGCTTAAGGTATCCGTTTTAGAGGCAATGTTTACCGGACGTTTTTGCTTCGAATGATAGGAACTGAACCTTGACCATTCTTCTGGGGACATCCTGTATATTTCACGCCATGAGATGCTGATTGTTGATTTGCAGCTACATCTATACTCAAAAAATGAAGTGCACGGTAGAGAGTACTTCGGACTGTAGGGTTTTCTTCTCGTTCCATCCAAGAATGGAGCGCGGGAAGAAAGACTTCAAATGACTATGCGCGGCATAAGTAATCTTTGTCCTCATGATCACAATGGAAGCGATGAGTAAAGCGTTGTAGTACATCCCTAGCATCATTTAAAGTCGATTTTTGAAACTTTACAAGTAGTGCGTCTCTATCTTCGTGTCGGTTTGGTTAAATAATTCCTTGTTGGTCAATAGGCAGATGCAAGTCTTTCGACTGGGCACCACTTCGACGACTTGCCGGTCCCTAATCCACACCAGCTAGCCAGCCGGGGAAATCGAACTTCCAATTTAATGGGGAACCACTTGCCGTTCCTGGCGACTTCTTACATCTTAGAGAGATGAAGACTTGAAATTTCCTTGGTCCGACTGGAATGTGACCCACACACCAATGGAGTTCGTAATCCATAATTATGGATTGGAATGGCTTTATAGCGTAACAGTTTCCCTGAGAAACAGGTATTAGTCACCAAGCAGGCCTATATCATCTGTTGCCATATCTTAACAATAGTATTCAACACTGTACGTTTAAATTTAGAACGAACGGTCGTGAAGCTGTTGTACTTTCACAAAATGTGTGCAGTGCTTTCGTAACTGTAGCAGGTAACTGCCGACCAAGAATTCTTCCCTAACGTCACATGTAATAATCTTCCCTTCCGTATTTGTAAAGTTTTAGGGTTCTGGTAACTTTGCCTATTTTTGTATTCCTTGGTGCTCTTCACATCGGCAGACTATTTTTAAATGCCGAATCAAAATTTTTTACAAATTTGTTTCACTTATTTTGGTGCATCCGAGTTAATCACCCGTTATTGGCAGTTCTCGTGTATAGTCTTCTCTCGTATGGTCCATGGTAACGATATTCCATAACAAGTAGAGCTCTTAGGCTACAACACAATACAGGAATCTTGTTAGATTCGTAGTTAATCGGAGATAGTAGGGCAAACGTAATTTTGGCAACGAATGGAAGCCTTAGAGTGAAAAGCAGCTACATCAAAAAATTCACAAGCGATAGCTTTTCTAAAACTCTTGGAGAACGAGAAGCGATATTCCATCTCCCAGAGATTTCAGGGAAAAAAACCACGCGGTACATTCTAGAATATGATAGTGACACATTCACCCCGTTGACATGAGTGTCCCAAAACCGGATTTTGTAAACCGATTTCCCAATACCGCATCTGGGTGGTCATGTACCCACTTCAAAATCGATTTTGGAAATCCGCTTCTGGTTGGCGGATTTCAAATTCCACAATCGATTTTAGCTCCAATGTAAACGCAACCGCTTTCAAACGTGCTTCAGTAGTCAGGTTACATCTTGTTTTTAAACATTTTTGGCTAGTGTGGACAGAGTGGATTTTTGTACAGTGAAGGATAAGTAGAAATATTAGACTGAAGCTGTTTACACATCGTCTAACTGAAGAGAGATAGCGATTGTGCTGACTAAATCAAACTGTACAGCTGTTTTCCAGGCACCACGTTTAACTGCCCTTCCGACCTTAACATGTAACCATGACAGCGAAAAACAGTTTCCGAAATTCAGTTTTTGTCTTTCGAAAGATGTCGCATGAAAACAGTGAGTGTACCAACTTACAAAACAGTTGGTATCTGATTTTGGTTCTTAAGAGTATGTCTGCCTTACATTTTTGATGTTGCAACCTTGATATTTGACACCGGGTGACTACTTTGGGGAAACAATGAATGTGGGTGGTAAACAATGCTTCATGAAGAATATAACTTAAAAACGAGAGTATGGCGAGGATTCAAATGAACGTAAAAGAGATGGATGATAAATTTTGCATTCATTTCCTGGTGCCATGCTCCATGAAATGTTTTGCAAAATACTCGACAAAGAAAATTACAGAAACTAGAACAGCCATACCTGCATGTATCTAAAGATTATTTATAAGTGATGACCATCTTTTTCTTAGAATTACAATTAACAGTTTTTAGAAGAGATTGTTTTGCATTTGCAGTTTGCTTTCCCTTGATATCCTGAAAGTGTTTGATTTTTTTTATCTGAGCCTATTTTGAGTGTAGTCATCGGATATAACAGCCTTGTTGAAAAGAAAGGCGTTTTAATGTTTCGTTGATGATGTAATCATTACATACAGACCACAATCTCGAAGGGAAAACACGCAGAAGGAAATCAGCGGTGTCTTTTTCAACGGCACCATTATAAGCCTCTGAAAGGCACCCCGGAAAATCGAAATCTGTAGCTGGACTAGGTCTGAACCGCTGTCCATCCAAATACGAGTCTAGAGTTTTTACGACTGCAGCACCTCACTCTGTTAGTGGTGTTGATCTACTTTTTGTCCAATTCGTTGTTGAAATACTAAAGTCTGTTTCTGACTTTTTCGTATCCTGTAGTGAAATTTCCAAATGGTTTTTGGTGAAGAATCTCTCCTCCCTGTCACATCCCTCTTCCTCTCCCCCCTCCCCCCCCCCCCTCTCTCTCTCTCTCTCTCTCTCTCTCTCTCTCTCTCTCTCTCTCTCTCTCTCTCTCTCTCTCTCTCTCTTTTTATTTCATAGAGAATCGCAAAGCGCTTAAAACGTACTAATATATGATCCTTAGGATACGTGTGACACAGTGTTGAACTCAGCGTACTACTATCCGAACAATATGATGTTATTGTCAATGTTTGTGTAGCGCAAGAAATAATTAAGATGACTTGTTCTCAGTATCAATGGTAAATGCAGTTGTTAATGCAGAATACTCAATTCTACTAACACGTAATGATGTTCTCTGATATGAATGGTTGCAAATTAGAAAGTGCAACACCATTAAAGCCACCTTAATTGAGCTTTGTTATCTTCAATAAAAAGAAATGGCGCCTTGGACCCACACACTTTAGTTTTCTGAGGGCCAGTCGTTACTAGAATATTATGTTTCACGTACCTTTCGTCGCCTGCAGACGCGCAGTGCCGCTTCGCAACACGAAGCTGAAATGCTGTGGTAAAGTGCACGAAAATCTTGACGGTTACGTGAAAGGCTTTGGTTATTGTGCGAGTAATGTTAATTTCTTTTCAACTGCGAGTTTAAGCAGTCTAGTATGTTTGTGTTTAACGTATTAGACATGAAATGTAGCAAAGCTAAATGTCGCACACATTAAAATCCAATCAGCTTCATTGCTCTGTTAACGAGAAGAGACTCTGGGCTTTCTCTGAGGTTCGCATTTGGCAGCTTTGAAACAAAATCAGCTCCGTATATGAAAACTGTAGATTATTCAGTAATAATTATGGGATGCCTTTCCCTACGCTATTGAAAGGAAAACACAAGTTTACACATTTATATGATTGATTATTATTATTATTATTATTATTATTATTATCATCATAAGAATGCTTTTTCTTACAGTATTAGTAACAAACACATACCATTCTCATCACGAATCGTTAATGATGTCCTACAATCAAGAACAAAACGAAGAGTAGTTAGGTTTTCCTCTTTCTTCCTCGTTAGAGGACTGTCTATTCATTTTTGTCTTTGTTCACAGATTATTCTTTAAATTCATAGTTTTCGTATTAATAGTAATTTTCATTGTTATTTTTCTGTATTTTACGATATTTCACTGCAATAATCCCAACACATCGTCTTTATGGCTTTCATCAGTATTTTCGTTATTACGGTTGTTTTAATATCGTCGCACAAGTTTCGCAAATTTTTACAATAACATATGGTCACCAAAAATGTGGTAGTTATTTGTCCCTTAGCAAGCTACGAACACTACCCACAGCTTTAGATCTAGAGTCCATTTAAAATTTGTATTATTACATTTCTCTCTTAATTAGGCATTAGTATTTTACTGGGATAAGTTGTACTAAGTAACAAGTATTATCCCTCTAGTTACTTCAGTTATCTTTCCTACTCCCCTACTTGACTTGCTTGTTGTGTGTTACGAAGATAACGAAGTTCACGGCTAAAGTGTTACGAAGATAACGAAGTTCACGGCTAAAAAAGAAAAAAAGGGGCTCCTATTCAGGTTTAGCCGGAAATGGGAAAACCCAGGAGGAAACCACCACAGGGCCTCAACGCACGAAACAAGCGTCTAATTTGCTTCAATACAAAGACAAATATTGTAATTTTCCATGAATTTAGTTGTTATAACAAGTAACAAATTATCTGAGAAAATACTATTATAGAAACGTTTCACATTTACAATATAGGTAGAAAATTGTTAGGGTGCCATCATAGAAATGGAAATTGTAGAAACAATAAAGTCATTATTTATTTTTCATGACGAAAAGTTTCTCTCTTTCGTTGGGGGTGATTTGTTGCGTCGGTCCGCAGCGAGATGAAGACGGCGTGCTGCTGTCGCGTTGAGATTGCAGTCGTCCACGCGTTCTGCATTTTTGTCCATCCGCTAGCCCGTTCGCGCGTCTCGTCCACAGCAGTACAGTCGTGTACATGAAATAGCGCATTAGAATCCTCACTTGTACACCCTACACCTGGAAAAAAGTTTCATTAGCACGTTTCATATTGTGTCCCCTTCCGTGTAGTTACTGTTGATGTATGTTTGTGAACTTATTAGTTCGTCCAGTTCTTTTCGTCTACACGTAACTTAACTATTTAAAAGTGTAGCAATCTTTCTCCATATTGCACACAGCACAACTTAAGAAAGTGGGTACATTCCACACATACGCTCTGTGGTGGGTATCCATGTTTGTTTCCTATGCGTATTTCACCAGTCCGTGTTGTCACACAACGGATGTGGTTGGCTACACCGTCACTGACAGCGTGATTTGTATCACTGATCCAGATCCACCACATCAGATGATGCACTTCTTTTTCCGAAAATTGTCATATATTAATACAGTTATATAACACCGTTCGTTTTACAGATCGCTACAGTGTCGTTTGAAACAGCAACAGTCCTTTTACAAAATACACTAGTCACAGAATGAAACTGCAATCATTTAATAATGATAATAATCAAGTGAAGTTTGTTTATTGGCAACACAACGTTACACATAATAAACATCCTTCGTAGCGTCTCGGAAAAGCAACAGCTAAATAGTCATCCGGACAAGCCAACGGTTCAGGTTTACAATGTTGTTGCCCAGATTATTTACTGATTTAGCCCTTGTTCATTTTTTGTTTTGTCATTTTTCATGGTGTGTAGGAAATCAGTCCAAGTACAACCAGCTACCAGTCCGTAACCGAACGGTCGCAGTCGCGAAACATTATTGCAAATTCTTACAAGTTCCGAAGATGGGATTTTATGTAACTTTGGAATAGTACCACGTAATCCAGATTGGTAACAAGTTCCCCCTGTGGTGCATGCCATATTTATTCACCCAAGGTGCACTTATTCACACTTACATTCAAGATATATTTACAAAGAACATAGAATAGTAACTGCAAAAAAACTCTAACTGAAATTGCAAAATTTAAAGAAATAAATTTGGCCTTCAAATGGTCTTAGGTTTCTTTTCATTAACTATCTTAACTACATTTGCCAGAAAAAGCTTGTAAGTCCTGATGACTTCCTTCTTGTCATTATCAGTTAACTCTAACGCCATGAAATTATTTCTTCCAGAAACAATGCTTTGACTTTGTAGTCAATGATATATACTAGTACGCACATCTTATGCTGTCACTTGCATACATTTTCACATATACACAGTAATTGTAAAAACACAAATGAGATACACAATAATTGTAAGAAACACAAATGAAATATATTATAATCCTATAAACACCAATGAAATTTTCTTCCTTAATTAATAATAAGTAGCCCCCCCCCCCCCAAGCATATCATTTCTTATAAATGGTTTTAAATCCTTGTGAGGATAGACTCCTTTTATTTTTTTTTATTGTCTATTGTGTCCAACAGATAACTTTCATGGTGTGGTAGTCAACAATTTTAAAGGGCCCTGTGTACAAAATTGACGACTTTGGGTGATTCCGTACTAGTACTAGATCGCCGACATTGCATTTTTGCACAACGCAAAGTTTCTTCCTATGACGGTTTTTTCTAAACTCTGCCTGCCTTTGCAGTGTGGTTTGAGCTTCTGTCAGCCTATCTTCCCGAGATAGTTCGTCATTTTCTTCTTCTTGGTCAAAGATCAGTTCAAAAGGAGTTGCTCCCGTGGAGTCATGAGGCAAATTGTTATAGATATCTTCAAATACATGTACATAGTCAATCCATTTGGTTTGTTGACTAGGTAAATATTTCTCATAAAGCGATTTAATTCCCGAAAGATCGTTCTACGGGATCCGCACTGGGATGGAAGAATCCCGTAAAAAATATGCTTAATTCCATGTTTTTCAGTGAAATCTTTCAATTTGCTCCTCTACGTTCTCGGGAGGAGTACGTACAGACAATATAATTTTATTTATTGCCCGGGCGTCCAGTACTAATTACAAGCTGCCGTCAGCCTTCTGAACCGGAAGCAAGGGGTTGTTACAAGGTGAGCCGGCCGAAGTGGCCGTGCGGTTAAAGGCGCTGCAGTCTGGAACCGCAAGACCGCTACGGTCGCAGGTTCGAATCCTGCCTCGGGCATGGATGTTTGTGATGTCCTTAGGTTAGTTAGGTTTAACTAGTTCTAAGTTCTAGGGGACTAATGACCTCAGAAGTTGAGTCCCATAGTGCTCAGAGCCATTTGAACCATTTGTTACAAGGTGATAGTGAGGTTTCTATGACCCGCATTCTAATATCTTTATTTGTTTCCAGACAACTCCTTTCTTTGAGTGAGGAACGGAATATGTGGCGCGACAAAACGTTTTGTGCTCCTTGACCTGCATATCATAGACGTAACCTTTTATGATGCCGGGCTTCGCCGAAGCCGGCCAGTGTGGCTGAGCGGTTCTAGGCGCTTCAGTCTGGAACTGCGCGACCGCTACGGTCGCAGGTTCGAATCCTGCCTCAGGTATGGATGTGTGTGATGGCCTTAGGAGTGTTAGGTTTAAGTAGTTCTAAGTTCTAGGGGACTGATGACCTCAGATGTTAAGTCCCATAGTGCTCAGAGTCATTTCAACCATTTGAGCTCCGCCGAAAACAGGTGCATATTGTGTTAGTGTGTTTCAACTGCTGCTGTTGATTCGAGTTCAAATATTCTGACTCGTCAGCTTTACTTTCAAATTTTCTTATGATGTCTTTCCATGAGTGTCTTAAATATTAGTGTGACCAACAAATGGTTCTTCTCCCTTTAAAAACAAAATTTGCGGCTCCTCATAATTTATGGTGAGACTCCCATATTCCATCCTATCACCGACCGTGATCGTAGCAAGGTCCAGAGTTATTTGCCTTCCATCATTGACGTAAGTTAGGGAAGCTCGAGCCAAGTCTACAATCGCGTACCTGTCTCGTAAAAAATCTAAACGCAGGATACATGAGACTGAAAGGTGCTTTACTACCAGGAACGAGCATTTTGTGACTTCATTTCCCACGGTTATCTCCGCCTGTACCTGAAACTTTGTATTTTAATTTTTCCCTTTTATCGCACGGCGAATTCGACAATTCTGCACCGGAAGACGTGGCAATGTTTTCACCGCAACAGTATATCCGTACAGTTCCTCACTCATGACCGACATCGATGCACCAGTATCGATAATCACATTTACCGGTACGTTGTTAACTGTCGCCTGAATCGTAGCTTGTACACACTCTTTACTTCTGACGAATTGCCTCTCAGGTTCCCTTGAGAGTTCGTCTCGTATATGCATGCCATCGTTGTATCGTTGCATGGTTGTCTGTGCCCTGATTCCGCCCCCCACTTAACTTCCTATCGACCAAGCATTGGGGACTTATGCTGGTCGCTGAGCGTTTAACGCCGTGCGGAGTCATGGTTGTTGCTCCGTCACGTGCTCTACTATATGTACATTTTGACTTGGCGCCGTATGAAGTTGGCGCGTTCACCTCCCCCCCCCCCCCCCCCCCCCCCCAAGCTATTCCCGACGAAGTACTCGGTACATTCATAATGTTGACCGGCACACTTCCCTGCATGCAGTCATGCCATTGATCATGCTGTGTTTTCATATTTTTCGTCTGGTAGTTATTTCCGAAGCTACCATCATTATGGCTGTTCCTAGTATAATCATTTTTGTCGCCTTTAAAATACGGTTTATTACCGTTTACACTTTGAGCCTGATTGCCACTATTCTGTGGACTATGAAAATTACTATCCTTGTTGTAGTTCCCATTTTTATAATTATTTCCATTATTCGGTTGCCCGAAGTAGGCTTCCAAAACCTTTATTATTCTTGCCATTATTGCTGTTGGAGACACTATTCGTTTCTCCTACTGCTTTTCTAGCGTCTTCCTGAATGAAATTCTGGGAATCAATCACTGACATGAATGTTTCAAGGTCAGTATCGGGTACACTGATTAATTTTTTCCGGATAGCAGTAGGCAACTTTGCCTTTAAGATTCGCAAGACGTCTCGTGTAGAGATCGGTTCAGTCTAGTACCTTGTCATACTCGGGTACCTTTCGAAATATTTACGTAACGAACCTTTCTTAACGGTATACATCTCTGGATTATAGACCTGTTTTCTTAGTCTTTTTTGAGTACTTAAGGACCAGAATTTATTAAGAAATCGCTTCTCCAATTCCTCAAAGGTATCGCACATTTCTGCAGCCTCCATAGCCCAGAGAGCCGAATCTCCTGTAATTTACGGTACTATTAATTGTATCTTTCGTCTTTCTGACCAGTAGCTCGGCATTACGTTTCCAAAATTTTCCACAAAGACGACAGGATGTGTCGTTCCCTTGTCTTCATTAAAGGTTGGGAATTGTCCGTGTTTCAACATCGACTCATCTGATTTCATGCACGCAAGCTTATGCGCAATCGCGCCCAACACTGCTGCCTTACCATCTCCTTCGTTTGTTTCGCAAAAATTTCTATTTTGCTGCGGGGTAGGATTATCGTTGCCATGCACGTTAACGATCGGTGCATTACCATAGCGCGTCTTGTTTTCCGGCTGCTCGCTGGAGCAACTATTCTCGCAGCTACACCTCGCTTCAACTCGTGATAACTTCTCGACGTTTATTTCTTGCAATGCGTTGGAAGTTTCGCACTGATTTTGAGATGGTGATCTGCACATTATCGAGCTTACGCTCGACAGTGTGCAGCCGAGCATCCATCACTTCACTCTGGCGAGTCACAGAATCTACTTGTGCTTGCACCCCGCTGACCTCCGCATGTGCATGGCACAATATCGCCATGTCACGCGTTTACATGGCAGCATTGGGCTCTCCTATCAGATATCTGTCACGCCCTCTTCCTATCCTCACGCTCCTTGTCCCTTTCATCCATTACGGATACTACATTTCAATTAAACTTTCTTCGCGTTCTTTCTCTTTTAATTCTAGTTTCCTGAGAAATTCACACATGAGGCTTTCCATGGAACTCATTTGTGTTTGCGGTTTTCTAACAGTTCCGGTTTCCGGCCATGGAACTCATTTGTGTTTGCGGTTACTAACAGTTCTGGTTTCCGGTAAATCTGTTTTTCCGTCTTTCACAACTATATCCTCAATACGCCCATCAACTTCCCTTGAAGGGACTTGTGCTTCGTGTTCCCTACTTGTGGACTGGATATCCGATTCCTCATTGATAGTCTGAGCATCGTTTTGCTGTGGTACATTTTCCACACTATGCTCGGTATCCTCTACGTTTTCAATTTCTAACATTACTACCTTCTCGGGCGACCCATAGTTAATGTTAAACTAGATGACTTCTATTACATACAATGGAATCACAGATACCGTCACACGGTATATATTCACTTTCACCTTCAGTCCATTAACCACTGTGCTCTCTTCCAAAAGGTTACACACAGTTAAAAATGGAAAAATGTCACTTAAGATGCTACTCAAACTGCTGTCAAGCACACACAAAGCAATGCACACTAGTGCAATTTACATGTAAATGTTACAAGACGTAAGTTACAGTTAATCCAAATTTTCATAAAGTTCATGCACCAGAGGAAGTTACTTGTCACTATATCAGCAGCAAGCTGGTGCATTGAGACAAACGTCCTAACATTGTAAATGCTTCTGACAATGGTCAACGTATGGTCCAAGTTCAGTTTCTTTTTGTCCAAATTAAACGTCTCTGTTCTCCTTCAGTTCACTCATACAATAGAGTTCATTATCGTTCAGTTCATGGAAAAGAATCATGCGCAGTATTAAATATACATCATACTCGTACACATACATATACAAGTTATAAATATAAATCACTAAGTATTCTTAAGTTCACTTAAGTTTTCTATATTCGTTAAATATTCCTGCCACTCTGTAACAAGAATTTGGCCCCATGCTGGGCGCCTTTTGTACTATTATCCAAGCTGTATGATGTTATTGTCAATGTTCGTGTAGCACAAGAGATAATTAAGATGACTTATTCTCAGTATCAATGGTATATGGAGTTGTAAATGCAGAATACTCAATTCTACTAACACGTAATGATGTCCTCTGATATGAATGGTTGCAAATTAGAAAGTGCAACACCATTAAAGTCACCTTAATTGAGCTTTGATATTTTCAATAAAAAGAAGTGTTCTTTTCTTGGGCGCCTTGGGCCCACACACTTTAGTTTTCTGAGGGCCAGTCGTTACTAGAATATTATGTTACACGTACCTTTCGTCGTCTGCAGACGCGCGGTGCCGCTCCGCAACACGAAGCTGAAATGCTGTGTTCAAGTGCACCAAAATGTTGACGGTTACGTGGGAGGTTTCGGTTGTTGTGGAGTAATGTTAATTTCTTTTCAACTGCAAGTTTAAGCAGTCCAGTATGTTTGTGTTTAACGTATTAGACATGAAATGTAGCAAAGCTAAATGTCGTGCACATGAAAATCCGACCAACTTCACTTTTCTGTTAATGAGAAGAGACTCTTGGCTTTCTGTGAGGTTCGCATTGAAATCTTGTTACAACACTGATTAAAATTCTTCGAAAGCTTTTTTCTGTTTACAACTGAATTACAATTATTTTTTATGTAGTGAATCGTGAGAGACCTGTTCCGTGCTGACTGGTCCAGGCTAACACAAAAACTGTTTCTGCAATGAAATATTCAAGGCCGGCGCAAGCCCAAGTGCCGCCCCGTGCGAGCTGCTAAATTGCCGCCCCCGCCCCCCGTTTTTTACAGAACATTTGTGGAATTTTATTTAAACAGATCTTTAGGAAATGGCAGCAATCAATCGCAATTTTTGTTTTTACTTTTCAGATCTACCTAGGAGTGGCCAGTCTCAAAGCTTTTAATATGTGCCTACATCTGAACCGTCATGTTGACAGTTACGTTCAGCATGACGGTATAGATGTAAACATAACTCAAAGTATTGAGAATAGCCTCACTGTCCCGAAATCTATGTAGATCTGGAAAATAAAAACAAAAATTACGACTGATTGGTGACATTCTCTACAGATTTGTACAAAACAGTCGCTGAGCACCAGCTCAAAAATGGAGTCAAACCTGATTGAAGAAATCTAACTAATTTTAATAAGCCTTGTGAATTTACAAAAATGTTCAAATGTGTGTGAAATCTTATGGGACTTAACTGGTAAGGTCATCAGTCCCTAAGCTTACACACTACTTAACCTAAATTATCCTAAGGACAAACACACACACCCATGCCCGAGGGAGGACTCGAACCTCCGCCGGTATCAGCCGCACAGTCGGCTCGGCTAATCCCGCGCGGCATGAACTTACAAAAATGGTTCAAATGGCTCTGAGCACTATGCGACTTAACTCCTGAGGTCATCAGTCGCCTAGAACTTAGAACTACTTAAACCTTACTAACCTAAGGACATCACACACATCCATGCCCGAGGCAGGATTCGAACCTGCGACCGTAGCGGTCGTTCGTCTCCAGACTATAGCGCCTAGAACCGCACGTCCACTCCGGCCGGCCATGAACGTACAGTTAACGTAAATAAACATTTTTCGGCGGTTGTGAACAGATAATGTATTCAACGGAAAACAAAATATATTTACAATTTATCGATAATTTGGTTTGAACAATAATATTTACGATAACTATTTAATGGTGAACAAAATAAGAAACAACACAGTAAATAACCAAGACACTGATCATTATACAAAAATTTAAAGAAACAGCAGGCAAATCGAACCTTCTGACTTTTGCTTGTGCAAACTCTTTCACACGATCTGTGTAATTTAAGTCCTCTGCAAGCTCGCTCAATCGATGTTGTTGCAAGATCATTCAAACGAGTTTGGCTCATCGTTGATCAGAGGTATGTCTTTATCAATTTCAGTTTTGAGAAACCCCTCTCTCCACTCGCAACTGTCACTGGGAGTATTAGGAAAATTCTCAGAGCAATGATAACATTAGGTCTAAAATTATGTCTTCCTATAAACTTCAGAGTCTCTTTTGGACCTATTCCAGGTTTCAACAATGTTGAAAGCTTTTTTAGTTCTTCCCTCAACTCCAGTGCATCAAAGTCGCTTGACTCATGATCTTGCAAAATCGCTGTGAGGTTTCTACACTTTGTGTCCAGGCTGTCAGCAGGTGCATTCTTCAGGTCACCGATGTCGTAGAGAAAATCAAAATAATCACAATGAGATTTCAGTTCATTGAATCTCCCATCCAAATATGTGGTTACTATATCTAAAAGATAATAGTAGAATCCAATCTTGTAACGTTTTGTTGGGTCATCTATTGTCTCATCCCTTCCTTCATAGGTAAAGTGTATTGGCTTCTTACTTCGTCGCAGGGAAACACTTATCCGTGGTAACGTTAGATCTTCTAGCTCTAATTCTGTAGCCAATTCTATGGAATCCGTCAAGAAAGACACAAACTTTTCTTCTGTTCTGCAGGTCTCAAAATATGCTTTCGTTTTCCCAAGCATTTCCACGACCTCAGAAACATTTATGTCAATAGTCTGAAGGGTCTTACCGACTACACTGATGTGAAGCAGAACGTACCAGATTACCAGAGAAGTGAGAAAGGTGTAATTTTTTATTTGATTCGCAAGTGACGTTGCTTCGTGAGCGATCATGCCATCGAATTCTTCTGATATCTGAACTACTGCATCATAAACGCCTCCAATTTGAAACCTTAGGGGAGTATGTGCATCGATGCGACTTTCTCACCCTCTATCGTTTAATGGCTTCAGCGACAGGTTAGGCAGATACTTCAAGACATCCAACGTCATACGGAGGACGAGAAGAAGTCATACAAGCTTGTCGAAAACATGGAAACAGCATATTTAGAAGACATAGTGGCATCGTTTACAAGATTCAATGAGTGACTGCTACATGGTATATAAAATGCTCTCTTGTTCATATCTGAAATTCTTTTCTGGGGACCAGACTTCATTCATGTTAGCTCCATTGTCGTATCCTTGCCCTCTCATATTAGACAGTAAGATTTTTTTATCTTCCAAGAACTTGAGTACGACCTGCGTCAAAGTGGAACTTGAAGAATCGGGCACTGCAAGAAATTCCAGGAAATGCTTCCAAATTCGGACATCGTACACCCCGTCGAGTCTTGTCTCCTGGACGAAACGTACCGCAACTGTCATCTGCTCAACTTTTGAAATATCTGGTGTGCAGTCCAGAATTATACTGTAATATTTTGCAGATTTCATCATTAATAGAATGTTGTTGGTTATAGATAATCCAATAAGATGAATTATTTCATTCTGTGTTTCTTTTCCAAGATAATGATGACCGTTGTTCTCACCTTGATTTTTCTGTGCAGGTGCTCCATCATCACAGTATCGAACTTTCCGAATAATTCAACGAGTTTCAAGAAGTTTACGTTGTCAGGTTAAAAAAGTGTATTTCTATTTCCTCTCGAAGGCAGACATTTCCGACCCAGGAAATGAATTATTGCTATTAAGCGCTCAAGAACATTTTACCAATGTTCGCTTTCAGTTTTCAGAAGCCTTTGATGATGCCGCCAGTCGCTTATACCGTTCTTTACAATTTTTACTGTAGATGACGAAAAAAGTTCGCAACAAAAGCAGAACACAGCAACTTGCTCTTAGAGTACACCAACCAATGTCTATCTGCTGCTTCTAAATTCTTCAAAGAATAGCTGTAGTGCATAAGGCTGAAACGCCGGTTGTCCGCGTTTTTAGGACATTCTTCAGCTTCCTTAATGCACTCGGGAGGACCTCGCATGATCCAAGTCGTTCGAATTTCTGGCCATCTTCCGGGATCTGAGTCAACTGTGTCTTCCAGTTTAGGCTCGCCTTCAATCCCTTCTCCGGTGGTGAGTACCTCGGCTGATGTTCCTCCGGTATTTTCCGAATCGGGTCGCCTAATTTAAGTTCTGCCTGATGTTTCAATCTCGAAGCTTTCGTCACAGAGCAGGTCTTGAGTCCAGACGAGGTCTGTTGAACATGTTGTAGATGGCCCACCGTCAGCATTGTTACTGTATCCGGTGGTAGCGGTACTGTGTTCAACTTTCTGGTCATGTCCTGAAGATAAAGATGTAACTACAATAGCTCCACTAGTTTCTGTACTTTCAGGATCTATTTTTCCACCCTCGCCGCTGCTAGGTCGTTCTCTCTTTGACTTGAAATATCGTTGTAGTGCATCCGTACGCTTCTTATCGTCATCTTCCTTCAGCGCCCGTCTTTTCCTATATTCACTGCCAGACAGTCTTTTTCTACCGTCGGACATGTTTCGATCCAGCCTGTAAAGAACGATTACCTGAAACTAACTGTTGATGTCAGTGTACTAACTTAATTTGCAACACACTTCGCAGACAATTTCCTGATATCCCACTGCACGTAAACGAAAAATTATATTACTGTAGGATACACTGTTCAGGAGATGAAGTCATAAGAACTGAGCCGCGTCAAATTGAATTTCAGGCCGAATTTCACTACAGATGCAGGCGAAACGGTCAACGAATGAGGCGGAAGTCAATGGAGAGAGGAAGAATGACATGGAGTAACATAATAATGCAATAAATACACACCCGGGCATTGACGAGTACTAATGCTAGTCGAAATATATTAACTCGCAGCACTGCGGTTGTTCATTTCAAAGAACTGAAACTCGTCCTCTGTCGTAATTTCCATGTGTCACTTCTTTCGTGTCTGATTATGGAATAAGGGGTAACAAATTAGTCATCGCCGTATCACTTCTATTTTCTTCGCTTTATTTTCATTCTACCTATTGGGACGACGCGTGCTTATTTGCCGACATGCCAATTTTTGAAGTAACAGAGCACAAGAAAAATAAGTTTTCCTATTCTGCAATCTTGAAATAGAAAAATTCTAACTTATGGGTAATGTGCACGCGCAATACTAATTGTACGTTATATGAGTAGCACTTACCTATTTCATCCCAAGTTGCAAGAAATTCGGACGCACCAATTCTTCTGTTCTCACGAAACGCAGTGAAAGTGATTCTGACCAATCTTGACTCCCTCGGCCAACCATCGAAACGAATTCTGTAGTTTTCGTTGTAGAGAACGCAACAATACCTACTGCCTGGAAAGGCGAAGTGGTGACGCGGCAGTGCCAGAAACTAGGTCACGTGACAAGGTATAGCGAGGCTACGGATAAACTAGCGCCCAAAAAGAAGAAGAAGAAGAAGAAGAAGAAGCAAGAAGCTCACAATAAGTATGCGACCGATGATATGGATAAATGTATTATTAGGCAGCAATTTCTATGGCATTACGAACAACAGAAAGAAATACGAACTTTGCGAAAACTGCACAACTTTTGCCAAACAGAAATGAGCTTCAAAGTTGGCAAGGAAACCCTTAGAAGCAATGGTCTGTCTTTGGATTTTCGTTTTAGAAGGTGTCAAAATTAACGTTTTGTTCTGTGGGCCGGCCATTGTGGCGGTTCTAGGCGCTTCAGTCTGAAACCGCGCGACCGCTACAGTCACGGGTTCGAATGTGTGTGATGTCATTAGGTTAGCTAGGTTTAAGTAGTTCTCAGTTCTAGGGGACTGAAGACCTCAGATGTTAAGTCCCATAGTGCTCAGAGCCATTTGAACCATTTTGTTTTGTGCGGACGAGAGGGCATTGTTGCTAAAAGACCATACTTTCTCAGGTTTTCATCATAATCAAAGCGACCAGTAGTTTACTAAGAGGAAACATGGATTCACACGCATTATACAGTAAATAAATGTCGGCAAAGTGATAGTGTGCGAGTAGTATTGTCAAACAAAAGTGCCTGTCAGAGTTTAATTATTGTTCATGCTGGCGGAGACAGGTGTTTCATGGCTCAAAAACCAAAACGTCCGACTATCACTCAGAAACGGATAGCAAAAATTTTAAAAAATACGTCGAAACCCAATTTATGCTAGGCTAATTAGCAATGTCTTTATCCGTTGTAATTACTCGCAGCATATTTACCCGTTCGGAATACTTCTAGTCATTGTAGGTGTTGGACATGTTTGAATGTAGTAATGTTCAACCATTTTTTTCCATAATGCGGGAAGAATAAAACACTCGGAAACTGCCATTGAAGGGCTTAGCAATACTGATTCAGGCTCAACATGTAACCGCAGTATCGAACATTGCATTCGAATTTCCAAATTAGATTTCGTCTTCCCTAAAATCAGTTGTGAGTAAACGCACGGCGCGTAACACACTGGCATCGCTCCCCTCTCTGTTGCTCCGGCGTAAACAGGACGGTGCTGCCACAGTGGCAAGGAAGAAATTAGTCGTCCTCCCTCCCCTTGTTCAACAGGGTCGGCCTGCAGTTAGTCGAGGCGCCATGCCACAGTTTCCGAAGCCGCTCCCTCCGAGGTTTGGTTTCGAATCCCCTCTTGGGCATGAATGTTAAGAGAAAAAGGGGGCGGCAGATTTGCCGCCCCGTGCGGCCGCACGTTTCGCACGTGCCTTGCGCCGGCGCTGGAAATATTAATTCACTTTCAAGTGAAACACTTAAACAGATAATTATCAGTGAGTGAGTTCCTATTTTTAAGCGATGTGGCGTAATAAAAAACTTAAAATTATGTTCTCGCTTTGAAACAAAATTAGCTCCGTATATGAAAACTGCAGATTATTCAGTAACAATTATGGGATGCCTTTCCCTACGCTATTGAAAGGAAAACACAAGTTTACACATGTATATGATTGATTATTATTATCATAAGAATGCTTTTCCTTATTATTAGTAACACACATACTATTCTCATCGCGAATCGTGAATGGCGTCCTTCTACAATCAAGAACAAAGCGAAGAGTAGTTAATTTTTCCTTTCTTCCTCATTAGAGGACTATGTATTCATTTTTATCTTTGTTCCCAGGTTATCCTTGAAATACATAGTTTTCGTATTAGTAGTAATTTTCATTGTTCTTTTTCTATATTATTTTACAATATTTCACTGCAATAATCACAACACATCGTCTTTATGGCTTTTATCAATAGTTTCGTTATTACGACTGTTTTTATATCGTCACGCTAGTTTCGTAAATTTTCACAATAACGTCATGGGTATGGTACATCAGGTATCAGGCTACCACATCTACAGGCTTTATATAAATTTCTTAACAGTAGTCCTTCATTTACTGGTCATTTTAGAACTCAGTTAAGTATGCTGACTGAATTCAATCATTAATTAGCGTTCAGACTGTAGCAAGCTCTGCGCTGGTTCAACTGTTACTAATCGATAACTGGCCATAAAACATAAACAGTTTTCATTTTTTGTTTCCAACATACCTTTCAGAAGAGAAACTAACTTTGTTAACATTTGTGGGATGAAGACATCAAAATGTTAGGAACATTTTCCAACTAATAATCTTCATGATATAAGCAACTGTGCAAAAAGCATTGGTATCGAACATATTTTATAGATTTCAACAGTAAAGGCTAAAAGCTAAAAGACGTGTAAAACTTTATTTACAACGAGAGAGGTACGAATTAATACGCAATTCTGTGATGCCAGCCTGCCTACCTACAGCAGCATATTTTTGACTGTAATCCATAAATTTCCTGTTTCAAATGGTTCAAATGGCTCTGAGCACTATGGGACTTAACATCTTTGGTCATCAGTCCCCTAGAACTTAGAACTACTTAAACCTAACTAACCTAAGGACAGCACACAACACCCAGCTTTCCTGTTTCTAATAATGGATGATAAGTGTAAACAGTAACTGATAAAATGAGTGGGAAATCAGCCATCAGAGTCTGTTTTCCGATAGTTTGTGTGAGGCAGTTTTGTTATAGTTTTGTAAACGTATTACATAATAAACATGTAATTGTGAAACATCGTATCAAACTGAATTTCTTGAAATTTCTCTTGTCGGTTCCAGATTACTAGGTACACTTTCAAGAACTCAGGAAGTTACGACAAATTATGGCGGAGCAAATTCTCGCAAATCCTTTTACAGCCACTGCAGCATCGGGAATCACCGACAAACGGAAGTGGATATTTGCTATTGATTGTTACACACTGTTGGATTTCAGTTGTGGTGGAGGGTCCTGGGATTACAGCTGAACTGCTAATGAGGTTTTTGCTGTCAGATTTTGAGCTGCAGCTTGATTTACGTAACAAAGGACGCTGATACAATGGATAATTTAAAAGGAAGCACTGGCGTGGAGATCTGAAATGGACTATATACGGGGTGCTCAAAAAGTCTCTCCGCAGAGCCGTATTATTCTTAGCCGGTTATTTTCAACAAGATGGTGCAACGCGCATACAGCTCGCGTTTCAATGTCACTGCTTGCTAATGTTTTTGGTGATAGCATAATTTCATAGGGACTTTGGCCTCCACGATCGCCTGACCTAACACCACCTGACTTTCTCTTCTGGGGTGCAGCGAAACCAACTGTCTATGAAAATCGTCCAAAATCCATCGATGAAATGAAAACTGCAATATCCACTATCACTTCTTCTGCTACAGAAGAAATGTTACAGCTTGTGTATTCAACAACATTGGGGACACTTTCAACATTTAATGTGAAAATTTGTAAGTAAAAATGAATATTCGATAAATTAATAACTTGTATTTCACTGAGTTTCATTTCGGTATATTCACTGCGGCATACGGCACGCGCGGCTAACAATCATACGGCACTGCGGAGAAACTTTTTGTACACCCCGTATATTGGCGCTATGAAGAGAATGAAGAGACGATAACTAAAAACTGGACTCACAGATGTTGATGTTTGTGACATGGAATTATTTTGTCGCAGACAACTGAGATACGTACTTTGCTTTCTTATGTAGTATAAATATCGTTGAAGACTAGAATTGTACTGTGAGGGCTGAAATTTTCATTCAAAGTGTTTAAAACTGTGTTTATCAACATGGCGAGTAATAGTAGTCAAGGCAGTGTGCCAGCAGAAAATCAGGAACAGGTAGCAGACCATGTTGCGAGTTTAAATAGCAGCCTCACTGATAATGAAAGTGGGATTGAAGTAAACAGTGAGGTAGCTCATAACCAGATACGTGAAAATGAAGCTGTAGGGAGGGTTTATGTGAGTGCTTGTTCGCCATTCCTTGGTTTTGACGAAACTGGAGTTGTAGACTCGAACACTGGAGTTATAGATTTATTGTAAAGCTTATTAAATGTAACAGCTAGTACTCCAACTAGTACTTTAGGTGGCAGAATTATCGAAACAGCTAATACTTTAATTAGCACCTTAAGTGGCCAGGGTCAACTGAAGACTGGGGTGCAACTCGTCGGCTTTGACCAATGATGACATATTTTAGTCATAGATTTTAGTTTATTATCGAGCAGTCTAGCGAATGGGAAAAAAGGCAACAAACGTAAAATTTGTATCCTGTACTGACGTTGACCTATATGGGTCAACTGCAGAATAGGGTACTGGCAGTAGCGAAGGCGAAGAAAGCGACAAACGTAAAAATTTGTGTCCTGTATTTCAGTTAACCTGTGTAGGTCCACTAAAGGATGACATAGAACCTTCGTAGTTCGTCTGAGGTACAAGATGTCAGTGTTGTATGTTTCCCCTTTTTTTGCTTTCGCTATCACTACAATTGAGGCGTTGAGATCAAAAAGGGGATATGTCACTCAATTGTTCTGAGATATATTGAAAAAGCTGTATAATTCTGAATAGCGTTATTCCCAAACCTTATAGTTAGTCCCACGGACTCGTGAGAAAGAATGCAATGTTATACCAGCAATTTGTAATCATAGGATGAAGGCAACTAATACAAAATGACTGACATATCCCCTTTTTGATTTAAACAACAGTCATTGTACTGAAATATTGTATGACGAAACAAAATACCACATCTACGAGCAAAATATTATTTTTAATCATTTCAGCATGGTCATACACATGTAACATGGAATAGTTAATTCCACAGACTGTACTTATTAAACAATCCTTTTTATATTGACAGGGATATTTGTTCATAAATTTGTCACTCTTGATCACTGTCCCAAATTTCACTTCCAGTTTCTTTGGCGTCCTCTCCACTGGTCAGTTTATTAATGTCGCATTGCTTTGGAAGGCTACCAAAATACTCTTGAAACTGCAAAGGGATAACGTCGATAATGCATGCAATATCCTTCAGTTTCCCAGGTTTCAGTGGAATGACGTCCATGTATGCTCTCGGCACATTATGGAAATGAGGGACTGTCCCAGCCTTAACCAGACGAATATCATATTTCATCATTCCACTGCTATTGGGTGAGACAGAGACGCATTTTGACTGGTCAGTGTACTCAAGTAGTTTGCAAAGTGTAACAGCCTATTTTTATCCTTTCACAGTTACAGACTTCTTAAAAAATGAATCTAGATGTTTCTTATAGTCAATAAATGCGTCTTGTGTGCATAGTTCAATATGCATGTGCTTCCTTGCTGTAGTACTATGAACCATTGGTGGGGAGTAGGCCTATACACTGTGTCCTGTTTCCTTTTCCGTAATTCCAGATTTGCAAAGTCCCTATCACAGGCATTGTAGGAATGCCCACGGTTGGGAACATGTGGAAAATCTGCCGCTATGAACTAAAGTGAACCAAAATTGAACCATTGTGCGATTTCTATTCTGTCCTGTACAGGTATCTGAAAATGCATACATTCTCACACTAGACGCCACTTGGTTACGATATCCATAAGGAGAGAAATCACTACATTAGGACCCTTTTTAGCGTTTACTTTATCAAACATATAAATGAAAGCTTAGTTATCAGAAAATCTATGAATACCAAATATAAATACCCATGGCTGCTGCAAATAGAACGTATCAGTTACTGGTATGTGTCGAACGGGTACGTTCTGCATGAAATCGAATGTGATCATTTCTGATTTTCTTACCTCTTTTCCTTGTACAAGTTTTTCACAACGTGCCATGTTATCATAGAACTGACGTGCCCGAAGCTCATGGAGTTTCTACTCATTTTGCGCTGCAGTCTTGATAGCAGGGTTGTTCTCTGCTTCAATTGTACATGTAAGCCTTTCGCATTCACTACAGACATCCATTCGAGGACGACCAAAGCTATGATTGTAATGATTCTTTAAATAATCATAAGAATAACGGTATCGTACCTTTGGCTTGAACAACCCTGGGTCAGTAGTGTTACTTTGAGACCTATAAATTATGTACATTTCGGGGTCGTATTTTTCAAGAAACATGGTTTTCACAGATAAAGAACTTGATAGGTATCTCTTTTTCCAACCACAACGTCCATAATGTGTTACCCTTACTAGAAACGACTCAATGAATTCCGCTATCATGACATTGGTATTTTCTGGAATGGAATAATGGTTTTGGCGTCTACCACGACCATCATGTGGCAAAGTCGCTCCTCCTTGACTTAAGCGGCACAGTCTCTCCACTCGGCGTTTTGTTATGCCACGGAGTGCAATAAAAGCTTTGTTGCATACCATAGTTTCTTTCAAGCCAACTTTAACCTGCAGATACATGTCAGTTAGTATCATAAAACAAATATGTACCTAATCGTAATATTGTAACCCTATTAAATATATGCCTTAACTATCTGCCTTAAAGATTTTACAAAACGTGGATCAAAGATGTACATAATTCGGGAAGGAAATGGTAAATAAAATAAAACCTTATAATAATAGTTTGCTGTCCTTTCGCGATTGGTAAAGGAATTTGGACGTGGTCTCCTTGCTTTTGGAATGAAGGGAAGAATGTGAACACCCAAGTACCCATCCTGTCCATCTTTGGCGAGCATATTGTTTGAATCTGTCTACGACAGTTACTTCTCATCAAATGAGAACTTCTCAAAACATTTAAGCCGGCTTCTGTAAACAGATATTAGCGTATTATTAACATATATACTCGGCGAATAACATCTTTTCCCTGTATTACGACTAAAACATAAATTGAAACTTTGCGTCCATGAAAGGAATTTATATTCACATTTTAGTACAATGTTTCTACACAACTTGCCTCTGCTACAGAATATTAGATGATGTACAGAGAATTCAAACAATGAACATTGTATGACTATTTACCTGCAATCTGCACCTATTTCCCTCCTAGGAACAATGTTTCCTTTCCAGTTGTATGCTCTAAACCCTTGACCTTCTTTTGTTTAATCACATCCCTCTTCCACAATTCGGGGCGTCTTTTCTTCCTTCCAAATTCATGTAAATCGTCTTTGGACTCGTCTGACGGTTCCATGACCGAAGCCATTTTGAAACCTCACAGCTGATTACTGCAAACCGCTACACTTCTGCCCTCACGCCTCACGTTTTTTCGTGCAATGTAGGGACTTGCTTGTGTAACAAGTCCTCTTTCTGCACGATCGTAATTTCAACTCTGGTTTTGACAGGGGGAAAAAAAACACTGAACAAGTCCCATTTTAGAACCAACAGATACAGAATCGTGTGAAAATACCAACTACGGTAATAACTCATATACCCCAAAAATGATGACAAGTCCGATTTCTGATCTCAACGCCTAAATTGGAGTCACTAATGATGGCGGTAGTATTCAGGCTTATTCTGCACGTCTACGTCACCATTCTTCGACAGCCAATGAACGTTCAGTAGTGTTATGAGCGCTCTGCTTTCAATGTCGTAGCCAAAGCGAGCATTAAACGTGATCGTAGCGAGTTATTGAGTTTTTCTTCCATTTATTGTGATTTGTCACGGCTGATGGCGGTAAGCGACAGATTCCCCCACAAGCAAGCGAGAGACATAATTTGCAGTATATACGTTTTCTCAAAGAGCAGAGCACACGTATGTGCTTACTGAAAACGTCACTTGGAAGCTGGAAAATGCAGCTCCCGTTCATGTCACGAGCTTCGCGAGCCGCCATCATTCGCAGATTCGACTATAGTATCCTCTGCTGCAGCTGACCTATATAGATCAGCAGAAGAATATGAAACTAGAAATTCCTATTTCAAAAAAGGCGATGTATGTAACATTATGTTCGAAATATGGAAGACGTGCTATATATCCACTAACTGTTTTCTCTATACAACATTCTTTTACCATTCATCTGTCTTTGCAATGCATCATCTGTGGTAACTTGTGATGTCATTTTTTCAAAGTCGACTGGTTGTATCCTATTCTTCAGTATTCCTGGAGTTGTAGGCTCAAACAGTGGAATTGTAGAATTATTGTCAAGCTAATTAGCTGAAACAGCTAATATTTTAACTAGTACTTTAGGTCGCAGATTTATGAAACACACAATACTTTAATTACAACCATACATTACCATATTGCTGAAGGACCGTAAGACACAATTGGAAAATACTCATACAAAATCGCAAAAAACGAAGAGATCGCAACGCTTAAAAATAAGGTAGAAACACATCGGAAACAGATTAATGCTCAAGTTGGGCTTGTGGAAGCCAATGTTCGTTCTCTCGAACCAGAACTCAAAGCAAAAATTGCTTGTATCGTGGACTATTTCAGAGTTGTTCATATGGACATAATAGATGGTTGCGATGCATTGAAAAATATAATACATAACAAGACGTCAGAATTTAAATTCAAGAAATTAGAAGATCATTGTAATAAGAGTATCGGAGTTAGACTCCAAAGTCACTAATTTAGAAAAACTTGTATCTCATTATAGGTGTATGCAGTAGTGAAATGAATAAAATCTGCAAGAAATTCACCAAGTTACAATTGTGCAATTTCCAGGTGACAGTAAAATTTACCCCAATTTTTTTTTTACCCAAATTTAGGGACATCTTTGCAAGTGGTATAACTGATAATTTAAAAATCAAAATTGGTGAAGAAGTTTTTGGATGGTGAGGTGCTATCATGGGCAAAACAAATTATTAGTACTGAAATGTCTTATGATGAATTCGATGTGTTTTTTAAATAAATATTGGCCGGGAACAGAGCAAGCAAGAATAGAGAGTGAGTTTTTAAATGGTCCGATTTATAGAGAGGTGCATGAAAGCATTTTACGAACAACAGCTTAGGAGATTAATCCATTTAAACAAACCAATTGATAAAGTCACTCACATTGACATATTGAAATGGAGTCTTCCAAGTATGGTCCAGATGAATCTGTAGAGGAACTGCTAAAATACCTACATAAAACTGACGGAGCCTTAGAAGGAAATGGAAATAAAGACAGTAATTTCAGTTGGAATAATAGATATCAGTCAAATGGATTTAATCAGTGTAACTGTTGGGATAAGTGTGTGGGGACATATGAGAAAAACTTCAGAGATGACTATCATGGGAAAGGAAGCAGAAGGGATAATCAGTGGAGTCAGAGATAGGAAAAGAAACGGATAACAGGGATAGCCAAAAGGGGAAGACAATAAGGAAGATTATAACCTGAGGTAAAACAGAGGCAATGATCAGCAATAATGAGGGTTGCTTCAACAGGTGCCTGTCAGTTTGCAGTGAGAAAGTCATTAGTATCAGGCAAAATACTGTGAATAAAAAGGAGGAAATGTGAAGACCCACAGATATATTAGTAGTGGGGTTTCCCAGGTGTGCAGGTTACATTTTGACAAAGTTTTGGAGTGCAATGAAGTTTGAACACACAGGAGAAATTAGAAACTGGGGAAAGATGTTAAGGTAGAATGGATGCAAAAACTTTTCATAATCTGTATAGTCTAGAGAACTGTAAGAATGTGGGTATTAAAGTGTTGATGATAACTTTCACCTTTATGGTATAAATAATTTGATGAGTAATGAAGGTGTGGGAGGTGAGAGAGAATTTGTTTGTTCTGATGTTGAAACTAGTGAATCTGGTGATCTTATGTCAAAAGGAAACTTAGTGTGATAATTGTGGTGCTAAGGCTGAGGACTCTGACAATGATCTGTGATTTGTGAGGCAGAGGAGCTTGATGATTCTATGATTTGTGAGGCAGAGGAGCTTGATGATTCTATGATTTGTGAAAGTAATGAGAGATTTTGTGATGTTGTAAATGATTGTTATAGATGCTATGATTTGAGAAGTCAGATAATGTTTAATGAGCTAGATGGGATGATTTATTTGGACGTTAAAATTACATTCTGAAGGGAAGTGATAATGCAAATAGGGGTGATGATTCATTGGGGATGATGGATATGATAGGGTAGTGTAAAAGGATCAGATTTTGTAGTTGGATGTCAGAAAAGTGGGGAGCTCTAATAGTGAAGAGGATAAAAAAATCAACTTGCATTGATGATGAGATTTTTAAAGTTGCTTGGGATCAATATAGAAATATGGATAATAATGTTAAAGTTGTTGAAAAGAGAGGGGATTTGCAATGAATTACATCCAGTCTAATGAAAAGAGAAAAACGAGGGCAATTTAGAGAAAGATAATAAGCCTGTAGGAGCTTTGCAGCCTATTTATGAAATGAATGTGATGACAATCAAGGTAAGGGTGGTATTCGTTATGAAGAAGTGGAAAATGGTTTATTTTAAGAAGAAGGTAGAGAGGAGGGGTAGTTACGAGGACTTCTTACATTTTCGTTAAAACTGATAACTGGGAAGGGAACTGTTTGATAGACCCTGGCAGACCAATCAGTAGAATTTCTGAGGAATTGAGAGATCAAATTAAACACAGTAAGAATTTTACTGAATTATCTGTTATTGGTGTAAAGGTTAAGGGAGCCATTGGGAGGCACAGTAAAATAGTCTAGTTTCAAGTAATCCTAGATTCTGAAATTGGTGGTGTACTCTGTACAGGCTATCTTTTCTTGCCTGAGGTTAACGAGGATTTAATTTTGGAAGTTGATTGGATTGTTGAAGCAAAGGTATGTTTTAGTTGGGAGACTGAAGAATTCATCATCATGGAGCCAAAGAGTGGGATTACTGGGAAAACTAAATTGTTAATGGTAAATTGCACTGGCAAAGCCAATCAGATAAAAGGGGTTATTTGTAAAGAAGACAGGGGCTATGTAATTGATGAATATATTCGTGGTGACGGACAAGATAAGGATGGGTAGTATAAATTGGTAAATTGAAAAGTTAATGAGGCTAATAAGCTTAACCAGAACAAAAAAATGAATTGAATGAATTTTCATTTGGATTTCAAGATGTGTTTAGTGAGAAACCTGGAAGAGTGAGGAACTTAAGTTGAATCCTTATGAGCCATTTTTCACAAAAATTTACTGTATTCCAACATCATAAAGAGTAGCCATTAAGAGGGAACAACAGAAAATGCAGAGCTGGAGGATCATAGAAAGAGGTTTTTACTAATACACAAATCTGTTGGTTATTGTGAAAAAAAGAGATGGAGTGAGAATTATATTTAATTCCATACAGTTAAATAAATATTTGCAAAGAGAAACAGGCCATGCTGAGAATACAGACGAGCTGCTAGATAAATTTCAAAATGTATCCTGTATGTCAAGACTTGATCTTACTTGCAATTGTCATCAAATTTCTCTTGAACCTGATTCTCTGCTTTTTTGTATGGTGGGAGATGTTTCCAATATCATGTAGTATTTTTTGGGTGAGATGTGCCTGTGCCTGTGGTAGAATTTGTTGGGGCTTAGAGTTGTGTGTTGGTGAATGAATCATTAAATAAATTAATATATATTTGGATGACCTACATGTAACAGTGAAAATATAGGATGAACATTGAATATTGTAGGAGAAGTGTAGCAAACATTAAGAGAAGGGGGAATGACCATAAAATTAGAAAAGTGTAAGTTTTCAGTGACTTAACTGAAGGTTTTGGGACACTGCATAACAGAGGAGGGAATTTTGTCGAATGAAGAGAGAATGTTGGTCTTAGTAAAATTTCCTAGACCTAGAAATACCGTTAATTATTTTTTGGCTTAACTTATATAAAGACACAAACTTTTAATGTACTATGTTTGAATAATCGTCATAAGTAGATGATTTGAGGAGATACAGAAAGAACTTTGTAACAGCAAAATCTTACACAGACCTAATCTCTCTCCACCCTTTTGTGTAATATGTGACAGAAGTGATAGTGGGACTGACACTAATTTATTTCCAGAAAAATCTGAATATGGGAGAGTGGAGCACTGTTCAATCACTTTTTCATGTAGAACTGCAAGGAAACATGAAAAAATTAAATTGTTACAGAAAAGGCACTATTCGTTATTTCATGTTCATTTTTAAAATTCAGGAATTATCTGTTAGGACATGAAGCCACTGTGCTCAGATCACGAAGTATTGAGCTTTTTACAGGTCTGTAAACTACACCACGATAGGATCACATGATGGGCACTTTTGTACACTAGTTCAGTTACACCAATACTTAATTATGTAAAAGGTAAAGACAATTTAATTGCCAATGCATTGTGTAGACTACCATTTGGGGGGGGGGGGGGGGAGTGGGGTGAGAATGAGAAGAATGAAGGAATAAGGGGAATTACAGATAAGGGGACAAGTAAGGTTTGTAAGGACACCAGGTGGAATCAAAATCATTATGTAATTGGAAACTAGTAAATGGCTTTATTGGCATGAAGGGAGAAGAAATAAGTAGGATGCAATTTAAAGTTTACAGGCAGCAACAAGTAGTAGTTTGTCGGCCAGAACAGTTTATTGACACACTTACCTGCTATGAATAGGAAAGGCACAGTCATTGTGAAGCACTGAAATTTATACAGAAAATTCAAGTAAATTTATATTTTTATATCATGACAAGAAGGGTTAGATATCTTTTAGCAACTAGTTACCGATGCCATAGAATAAAAGTTAGTAACTAAATGTGTAGAGCCTATATGCAGAATGTTCTGAAAATGGAAATAGTGGGGAGGAATTTTTTTGGCAATTACCAAAATCTAAAAGTGGTTACAGCTATATTTTTGTAATGGCTGATCTATTCTCAAAATTCATAAGACTTTACCTGTTAAGAAAAGCTACAAGCAAGAGCATTATCTCTAAAACATGTGAAGACTATTTTCAGAATGGAGGGCGATCTCTGAAAGTATCGAAAAACTTTTTTAGGTATGAAAACATAAAAAGCACATTAATTTCTCCATTTTTTCTGGTAGCAATCCAACAGAAAGTTATATGGGAGAGAGAGATTGTTTAGAACACACTACAGTAAAAATATGTGAGGGATTTTGAAGATATTTTAAATATTTTACAGCATTCTGTTTTCTCATTATGAAATTATGTAAAACAGAAAACCTGACAACATTTTCAATGAACTAATGGAGTAGCCCGAATGTAAAAGCTCAACTGTACAAGAAATGGAAGAAACTGTTAGGATGACCATGGAACAACAGTACAATTTAAGAAAACAGACACATGACAGAAATGTAAAAGTTACACAATTCAGAATTGGGGACCTGGTTCTTGTGAAAACCAATGTAAAATCAAAAGCAATTAGTAAAGAAAGTAAAAAGTTTTTGACATACACATTGAGCTATTTGAATTGCTATCAAATCCCCATCCAAATGCTTACAGATGAGTTTATCCTAAACAATAAAAAATTTGGCATAAGGAATAAAGTGTGGCACATGATTTTTTATTTTACAGCAATGTCATTATTCCTCTCATGGAAATGTTTTATTTGTACATTAAGACCCCTCTAGGGATCCAACCCTGAACCATTTGCTTCTGTAATTTAGCCTTCTGATGGCACAGTTATTCTCTATCCTGGACTCTGGCTTGAATTTTAATTGTCATTTTACTGATTATGGAATTATGATCATTTTGCATATTTAGAAGGAAAACAAGTTTGTCACATAGAAAACTGTCTCACCATGGAACGTCCCCATCACCCCCCCCCCCCCTCCTCCTCCTCAATTAGTGGTAAAATAGCCGTGGATAGCCCATCAAAAACTACACACAGATCAAGCATGAAAACTAGAAGGTGTTCTGAACCGTGAAAAAAGAAGCAAAATAAAAACAGTGGACAGTCCAAGCAGATGATGTGGAACATCAAGTGACTTGCAACAACCATGGCGTCATTGTTGTGTGGTTACAGTGTCGGACTGTTAAGTGAAATATCTGTGTTCAAATCTCTCTTGTGTCCAACTTTTTCACAAATGTATGAACTGTCTGTTCACAGTCATTGATGTGTCTGTTCTCCTTCTGTAGTCTTCACAGCTGTCATACTATATATAGGTTACAGAACATGAGTCATATGGTAAGAGTATATTACCATTGCAAGGAAATGTGATGAATAGAGAGAGCAGGCAAGATGCCACATAGACCTCTCACAGAAATAAAAAAAAACAAATAAAAGGATGTTAACTGTGTTACAACAAAGGAATTAGTGTGTCAAAATTTCTAAAACAGAATGCAAGAGTCATAACATGTGGTACTTGTGTAGAACAAATAGGAGTCATGTATGTCTAGAGGTCCATTCCTTACACACTGCCAGCTTGTGTGGCCGAGCGGTTCTAGGCGCTTCAGTCTGGAACCGCACGACCGCTACGGTCGCCGGTTCGAATCCTGCCTCGGGCAAGGATGTGTGTGATGTCCGTAGGTTAGTTGGGTTTAAGTAGTTCTAAGTTCTAGGGGACTGGTGACCTCAGATGTTAAGTCCCATAGTGCTCAGAGCCATTTTGAACCTTACACACTGCTTTCGCAGAATGAAGTTACACCATGAACCATACACAAATTTGAATACAATGAACAGATACGTCAGTGACCAGACACAGTTCATAATTTTATGAAAAAAAATCGGGTACAAGAGAGATTTGAACATGGATCTCCTCCTTTGCAGTCCAACACCATAACCACATACCCACAACGCCTTGGGTACTCAAAATTCTGTCGATGTTGCACACCTTCAGCTTAGACTGTTCACTGTTTCTATTTCGCTTCTTTTTTCGTAGTTCAGTGCACCTTCTTCCTGTTTTGATGCTTGACATGTGTTCAGTTTTTGACGGGTTATCCAATGGTCCATCTCACCACTTATCCAAGGTAGGGTGCGATGGAGAGTTTTGCTTGTCTGTAACGAAAGGTGGAATGTTAATCTTCCAAAGAGTCTCTGTGTACCGAAACATTTTCTTTCTGTATTAATTTAATCTTATTTGTATTCTGTGAGTGTGTCAGTTATACAACTATGTACTGAAAGTTACGTCACAGGTAATATTACATGTGTGAGGGAGATTTTGCTTGCCCCTCCCCCCCCCCCCCCCCCCCTCTGGGGCTCATGGTTCTTTCGTGAGTTTGTGCGTGGCGCACATGGGGCCCTAAGCTATTGCAGCCCATTCTTCCTTCCCTGGCTGCATTTTCTTCTCCAAGCCCCTTCCTCCACAGCCTTACGTCTTCCCCAACCTTCCTTCTTACCCACTGCCCCCTCCTCGCCCCTCTCTCAGTGTTCTGATTTATGTTGACATGGCCATACACCTGGTTCCCTGTATTCCTTGAAATTTTGTCCCTCTTGCCTCTTCTTTCATTCTTTATTTAGTTTTGGTTCCCCTTGGAGTCTGACCTTCACTTCTAAATGTTCCGTCTTTAGTGGGAGCCATATGGAGAAGAACTCTCCCTCCTTGGATTCCTTTCAGACGCTTCCTTCCCCTCTTCCTTCCCCGCTTTAGTCCTCCTCCACGCTGACAGATCACGAGAACGTGTAGCCAGTCCATGTGGTGGGGCTGTTATTTACCCATTTGGCTCTTGACAACACAGAGATCACACTACTGGTAAGTGAGCTATTGCCTCCCCATGTATTTCAAGGAGTGGTTGCTTGTCATCATGGAGCATTGGAACTCCTGGCAACGGCCACTGTGCCAGGCTGCCCTTGCTGCGGGTGTGTGGCCCCCATGGGGAGAGCCCCTGATCGGAGTGTGTGGTTTCAGGGTGGATGCTTGGCGCAGGAAGTGTATTAAGATGCAAAAATCTGACCGTCTCTCTGAGTGGTAAGTGTTCATTGAATGCTGCTTTGTATGACCCTGCAGCTTTCCCTTTCCTGGCTACACCCTCGGAGGAGGGCCAGACTCGCCGTCTTTGGATGATACACTTTCCCTGCTACCTGGTCTGTACTAGGATGGACGGGAACACATTCGCTGCCAAAAAGTCACTACTTTTTGTGGAGAATATCGAGGACAAGTCTGTTGGAGTGGAGTCTCTTAGTAAGATGTGGTCAGACTCCCTGTTGATCAAAGTTGTTTCTGTTACCCAATCTGCAGCTCTTCGTACTAGCCCAGTCCCAGTGTCTATTACCCCTCACTAGTCACTAAGTATGGTCCAGGGAGTGATTTTTCAACAGGACCTCATCCTGAAAACTGCTGAGGAACTCCAGATTTATCTGTAGTGACACAGTGTTCACTTTGTTTGACGTGTGCAGAAGGGTCATAAAGACAACTGCACCTATACCGGCATCTTCATTCTTGCTTTCGAGGGAGATACCCTCCTAGAGAAGGTCAAGGTCATGTGTTACCAATTGGATGTGAAACTGTACATCCCGCCACCCATGAGGCGTTTTATATATTAGTCTTCCCACTGTACGCGGATCCTCTGTGTTGGTGACTGTGGACACTCACTCCATGAGGGACATCCCTGTGTTCCACCACCTGTGTGTAAATTGTTGTGACTTCCTCTCTCCATGCTCGCAGATTGCGCTGCTTACAAGAAGGAAATGAAGATCCAAGAATACAAGTCTCTGGACCGCCTATCTTATGCTGAGGCTCGCTAAAAATATTACCCAATCCACCCAGCGTTGATTCCTTCAACTTTTGCCCCTGTTACTTACTTCCTTCCCTCTCCTCCCTCTTCCTTACCCTAGTCTCATCCCACTCTCCCCTTCCCCTCACCAGCAGTTCCCACACCCTCCCCTACAGGTGTCACTCCCCCTCCCCAGTCGAAGGAGTGCCCCCCTTCTTTTGACACCTACCACTGATGGGGCTCACCTCTGGGACACTCTCCCCGGCATGTCTCAGACCGAAAGCCAGCTACCATGACTCGGCCATGAGACGCACTGTCCGTGCACCCCAAGGTCGCTTGCTCTCTTGGTCCTGGATCTTGCAGAAGCTTAATCTCCCTCTGTGCCTTGCCTTCCTCATTCTCCGAAAGAGAGGGAGGAGGAGGAGGAGGAGGAGGAGGAGGAGGAGGAGGAGGAGAAGGAGAAGAAGAAGAAGAAGAAGCCCCAGGACAAGACCCCCCCATGGTGCCCCCAGAAGTGTCATCTCCCCTTCACAAACTGAGTCTGACCTTTTATTTATGGATGTCACTCCACCCTCGTTAGTTCCGATCACTGGCAGAGTGATATGCCCTCTCCTCAGCTCCTGTACGTATAACCTGGACTCTCAATACACGCTAATCAGTGGAATCGCAACAGGTATTATCGCCACCCACCGTAAATACACTACCTCATTTCCTCTTACTCACTTCCATGATAACCATTCTCCAACGTTTTGCGGTTATCGAGCATTCTGTCGGAACTGTGCTGGGCCTGGGATAGCATCTGGAGGGGTCTGCACTTTAGTTCACTCAAATGTCATTAGTGACTTGCTCCCCCTTCATACCGGCCTTGAAGCAATAGCAGTAAGAATGCAAATGATCCCAGCACTCGCCATTTGCAGTGTCTACCTCCTTCCAAGAAGGCCACTTCCTTATGTTGAACTGTCAACCTTAATACAGTAACTCCCACCTACGGATCTCCTCCTCGGAAACTTCAATGCACATAGTCCTCTGTGGGGAAGTGTCACTTCGACAAGTAGGGGTCTTCTAACTGACAAACTTATTAAAGACTTCGATTTGTCTCCTCAGTGACGGTTCCCCTACCCACTTCAGTGCTGCTCATGGCAACTGTTCTGCTGACCTCATGATCTCCTCCCATGCTCTCGTCTTCCTTACATGTTTGCCCCATGATTGTCTTCGTGACAACGGCCACTCTTCGGTGATTCTATCGCTGCCATACCGCCACCAGGCAGACAGGCCACCACGTTGGGAATTGCGCAGAGCCACTTGGCCTTTATATATGCCTGATGTGCTCTTCGACACCTCTCTCTCGGACTGCATTGATGCGATCGTGTAAAACGTTTCTGACTCTCCTGTACACAGGTTTCACTCGTCGAAGACCAGTACTGTAGTGGACCACGGATGCAGCAATCGCTCTCCAGACCGCTGACGGGCGCTGCAACGATTTAAACAACTCTTTCACAGACCAACCTTACACTTAAGTGTCTCTGTGCACGATACCGTATTAATCAGAGTAAACAGGAATGCTGGGAGCGCTATGTTTCCTCAAGTTCCTTAGCCTTCTGGGCCGTCAATGACAATCAGCTGTCCAGGGTCTTGTCCCACATGGTGCTCTGTGTACTGATTGATTGGTCCTTGCAGAACCTCGCAACACACTTAGCAACAACATCGGCATCTTGTTCATATCCTGCTACCATTCTCCAGCATAAACGAAGACTTGAAGAAATCTCCGTTTCAACCCTCACCAAGTTGAATCCTATAATGAACCCTTCACTGAGTGGGAATTCTTGCAGGCTCTTATCTCTTCACATGACATGACCCCAGACCCATATTCCATCCACAACCAAATGATCTACCACTTGGACGTTAAACAGAGGCAACTTCCACTCAGGGTCTTAAAACGCATTTGGCTCACAGGTGCCTTCCCCTCGTAATGGTGAGGCAGCATAGTTATTCCTGTCCTTAAGCCTGGGAAGAACCCAATGTCTCTAAAAAGCTTCCGCCTGATTAGCCTGACCTACTTTGTACACTGATTGAGATGATGCTTAGCTTCCGATTCTGTTGGCTACTCGAATCTCGGGGCCTTTTGTCCCTGTTCGGTGTGGCTTCTAAGAAGGATGATCTACGACTGACCATTTACTCAGATCAGAAACAGTGATCTGACAGGCTTTTACTGCCAGCACCTTGCCACGCTTCTTTGACCTGCATAAGGTAAACTATTTTGAACAATTAGTTCATGAACCCACTCGAAGCGTAAACGGTTGCGAAAGCTTACTTGGCCTATTAGCAACAAATAATCCTGGACAAATAGGGAGTATCATAGCGAATATAGGGATTAGTGACCACAAGGCAGTTGCTGATAGGCTGAATGCCGTGATACCTACAACCATAAAAATGAAACGCAAAGTACATCTATTTAATAAAGCTGATAAAAATGCACGTATCGCCTTTTTAAGAGACAGTCTCCAGAAAAGATGATGATTGATTTCAAAGAGATAGCATCGACAGCATTTGAGAGATATATACCACATAAATTAATAACGGATGGTACTGATCCCCAATGGAACACAAAACGGGTCAGATCGCTGTTGCAGAAGCAACGAAAAAATCATGCCGAATTTAAAAGAACGCAAAATCCTCAAGATTGGCAAACTTTTGCAGAAGTTCGAAATATAGCGCGTACTTCAATGCGAGATGCTTTTAATAATTTCCACAACGAAACTCTGTCTCTGAATCTGGCAGAAAACCCAGAGAGATTCTGGTCATTCATAAAGGACACCAGTGCCAAGATGCAATCAATACCTTCACTGCGCGATACAAACGGTGAAGTCACTGATGACAGTGCCACCAAAGCAGAGTTATTAAACACGGATTTCCGAAACTCCTTCACCAAAGAAGACGAAACAAATATTCCTGAATTCCGATCAAGAACAACTGCCAAGATGAGAAACATAGCAGTAGATAACATCGGAGTAGCAAAGCAGCTTAAATCACTTAACAAAGGCAAGGCCTCCGTTACAGATTGTATACTAGTCAGATTCCTTTGAGAGTATGCTGATACAATAGCTCCATATTTAGCAATTATATGAAAACCGCTCACTCACAGAAAGTTCCGCACCTAAAGACTGGAAAATCGCTCAAGTCACACCAATATCCAAGAAGGGAAATAGGAGTAATCCGCTGAATTATAGGCCCATATCACTAACGTCGATTTGTAGTATGGTTTTGGAACATATACTGTGTTCGAACCTTATGAAATACCTTGAAGAAAACAATTTATGGACACACAGTCAGCACGGATTCAGAAAGCATTTCTTCTGAAACACAATTGGCTCTTTTTACTCATGAAGTAATGTGTGCTATCGACAGGAGATGTCAAATTGATTCTACATTTTTAGACTCCCAGAAAGGTTTTCGATACCGTTCCTACAAGCGTCTTCTAACCAAAATGCGTGCGTACGGAATATCGCCTGAGTTGTGGGACTGGATTCGTGATTTCCTGTCAGAAAGGTAGTTATAGACGGAAAGTCATCGAGTAAACAAAATCAATATCTGGCGCTCCCAAGGAAGTGTTATAGGCCCTCTATTGCTCCTGATCTGCGTTAACGACATAGGAGACAATCTGAGCAATCGTCTTAGATTGTTTGCAGATGATGCTGTCATTTACCGTCTTGTAAAGTCATCAGATGACTAAAACTAATTGCAAAATGATTAAGATATCTGTAGGGTGCGAAAAGTGGCAATTGACCCTGAATAAAGAAAAGTGTGGATTTATTCACATGAGTACTAAATGAAATCCGCTAAATTTCGATTACATGATAAGTCACACAAATCTTAAGGCTTTAAATTCAACTAAATACTTAGGGATTACAATTACAGATAATCTAAATTGGAACGATCACATAGATAATCTTCTGGGAAGAGCAAACCAAAGACTGTGTTTCATTGGCAGAACACTTAAAAAACAGGTCTATTAAAAGAGACTGCTTCCACCACGCTTGTCCGCCCTATTCTGAAGTATTGCTGTGCGGTGTGGGATCTGCGTCAAGTGGGGCTGACGGATGAAATCGAAGAGGTTCAAAAAAGGGCGCCTCGTTTTGTACTACCGCGAAATAGGGGAGATAGGGCCACAGACATGATTCGTAAATTGGAGTGACAATCATTAAAACAAAGGCGTTTTGGTTGCGACGGTATCTTCTCGTAAAATTTCAATCACCAATTTTCTCCTCTGAGTGTAAACATTCTCTTGGGACCCACCTACATAGGGGGAAATGATCATCGCGATAAAATAAATCAGGGCTCGCACAGAAAAATTTAAGTGCTCGTTTTTTCCCTAGCGCCTTCCAGAGTGAAACGGTAGAGAGAGAGTTTGAAGGTGGTTCATTGAACCCTCTGTCAGGCACTTTACTATGAATAGCAGAGTATCACGTACAGGCAGACGTAGACGACACAGCCTGGCACCATAACACTTTAGTTACCCTCCGAGACTGGGGCTTTCGCGGCGCCCTTCCGATTTTTATCTGCGAGTATTATGCTACCGACTCTTCCAGGCGCGAGTTGGCGCTTCACTCACCATCCCTTTGATCCGGTATAATGGTATGCCACAGGGTTCTGTGTTAAATGTCACATTCTTCCTCATTGCCGTCAATGGGCTTGTAACCTCTGTTAGGCCTCTGGCTACCCTGGCGTTATGTCAACGATTTTTGCATCTGATGTAACTTCTAATCGGTAGCATCAGCTGAACGCAGCTCCAAGGTGCCCTCTGACAGGCCTCTGCATGGGCTCTCTCTCTCTCCCACAGCTTCCGTTTTCTCCCTCTAAACGCGGGTTATGAATTTTTGCTAAAAATCTACGTGACGGCCGAATCCGGAACTTTATTTAGGTGATCAATGCCTATGCATTTAAGTGCAGTTCCCCTTCTTGGGACTTCTTTTTCATAATAAGCGGAAATGGCTGCCCCATATTCGCCACATGAAGACTACATGCATGTGAAAGCTTAAATGCTCCCGGTCTCCTGGCCCACATATCTTGGAGTGCAGACCGTGCTACTTTTCTCCATCTTTACTGTGCTATGGGTTTGTACAGACTATATTATAGTTGTCAGTTTTATGGCTCAGCGGCTCCTTCCACTCTGAAGCTACTTAATCCTGTTCATCATTATGGGACGTGTCTGGCTATCGATGCCTTTCGCCCTCGTCCTGTCGACAGTCTCTTCGCAGAAGCAAGGATTCCCTCTCTACAAATACGACAAACCTAACACTTGCTTTCTTATGCAATCGCCTATTCGATGTTTCCCCGACCATCCCGTGTACCCCGTTCCCTTTACAAATGAGGAATGTCTGCTTCCTGATACCTGTCCTCGGGTGGAAATGCCAGTTGGAATGCATCTCACTTCCTTTTGCTGCGATCTCCTCCTCCCTGGAAAGTGCCCCATGTATTTCTTGATGGTGCCTCGACCACAGAGTAGGACCGACCTAATCCAGGGTCCTAAGGTCTTGTCGTCGCTATGGTACTCTGGCGTCTTGTTATGTTCCATCATTAAGGAGTTCCAGGATGCTACGATCTCCTACACTGATGTTTCTAAAATGATCGATAAGACAGAATATGCTTTTACGTCTCCTACTATCATGGAACACCATTTACTGCTGGGATCATCTAGTATGTTCAGGAGTGCTTTTAGCCAGTAACAAGGCCCTCCATTTTGTTTCACAGGCCTCTGTCCAAAGTGTTGTAATATGTATCGACTCAATGAGCAGCCAGCAGGCTGTAGACTGATGCTACTCTCGTCACCCTTTGGTCTATGCTACCCATAGACTTCTCTCTGCCCCTGGCTATGCTGCCTACTCAGTTGTCCTTGCCTTGGTCCCAAGTCATGTGGGCATGATTCCAGGTGTAGATATGCGGATTCACATCAAACCTCTTTTTATCCAAGTGGAATGACTTCTGGTGCCCTACTGCTCTCGGTGATAAACTCAGCACAATCGAGGAGACTACTACAGTTTGGTGCCCATCCTTCCGCTCCTCTCAGAAGGAATCCACTGTCTTATGCTGTCCATGCATGGTCATACTAGGCTCACCCATTGTTTTCTCTTGCATAACGAGCCACAATGTGGTGGTGGAGACAGACTGACACTATCCCACATATTGCTGGAATTTCCTCTTCTTTCGGCCCTTCATTTTAAGTATAGCCTTCCAAATTTCTTGTCTTTACTATTAGCGGATGATTCACAGATGGTTGAACTGGTCTTCAGTTTCCTTCATGAAACTAGCTTTTATTTTCAGTTATAAAGTTTTGCTTTCCTCCTGGTGGAGGGGCAGGGTGGTTGTGATTGGGACCCCTCTCTTTGTGTTTTCTGGGTCCGGCACCCATGACTGCTCCCATGTGCAAGGACCAGTCTTTTATCCTTCGATTTTTCCAGTTTTTAGATTTGCCCTACCTTTTTATGTCTTCTACTGTGTTGGTTTTAGCTTCCTCACTTTGTAATTTGATCCCTGTGACTGGACTACCCACTTTTCGCAGACGCCTCTACCTTACGCATGTAATTTTTTGGTACTGATGACTTCACTGTTTAGCCCCATAGCCCCCCTCAATGAACAAAACATCCACTTTTGCTTAGCATTGGAATAGTTTGTTGAAGAAATAGATTGTATACACTAGATTACCTATATTTATACACTGTTCAAAACTAAACTGCACTGTGGTGTTTTGTAGTGAGCACTTAATTATGCACACAGAATTTAATACGTGAAGTGTCAGTTATATTAGCAGTCATAAGAAAAAAACCACACACATGAAATGCTATTGATATTGAAAGATTTATTTCTTTAGTTTGTTAAAGGATAAAGAGTGAGAATTACTTTTATATAAGACGCATATTATAATGAGGATATTGTACAATTTTTTTACAAACTGTGCATATACTGTAGATAATTTTGTGATTCAGTTGTAATAAGTAAGGAGGAGACAGATGCTGTTTTGAACTAATGCACATACATTTTAGTTGAAGCCACTTTATAGATATATATTGTCTTTATGTGCTATTTCACATGATTTCTATGTTACTGGTAAAGGAAAAATGAATATGATCAATATTATTTCACGCTATTGTTCTTGTCATAAAGCCGGTGAGTGTCTGGTGGACTATTAGGAAGAAGTCAGAGATTAGCAATAAGCTGTCCCAAACTTGTTAACATGAGAGTTCTTGAATGTTTATGCTACAAACACTACTAAAATTTAATTTTACCTGAAATGAATAAACCTACCCTATTATGTTACTGAAAATGTCTTATTGACAAAACATGTATCATTTTCCTTCTGGTACATGTTCTGAAACTATGCAAAGACATATTGAACAAAGGAAAAAATTGTCTGAGTGATGAGTCACAGCAGTTTCTAAAGCTATTTAGTCGATCTTTTGTCACACACAAATTCTTACTTTCTTGAATTTATGAGTTGTTAACTGTTCAGGTATTGTAAGATCAATGGACAAGGACTAGGAAGATTGGAGAGTTATGTGGTATATTATGATAGTTTACTTCACTTGTATTTCACATTTTACTATGGTACAAGCACATAGCATCGCTGGCATATTTGTAAATTTGAGTGAGTTTGTCGATATATGCATCTGCATTCTCAAATTTCTCTGTTATTGTATTTTGAGAAGTGTTAAATTGCAAAACTTATGTCAATGATTCATGAGAGATCACAGATGTGTTGCATGGCAAGTCTACTATTGAGCCATTACACATACACTTTAAGGATATTATGTCAAAACAATATTTGTATTACAAACACAACGAATGCTATTTACACAGCACATTTAAGGAGTGCAAAAGGAGGGTTACTTTGAATGAGCTATGGTGAAGGGTAATTTTTGTCTTGCTGTTATGTAACTTCGTGGGATCAGAAAAAGAATTGGTTGAAAAAAAATCACTTATAAGCTATCACTTGCAGACACACGTCTGAATAGAATAATCTACATCTACATCTACATTGATACTCCGCAAGCCACCCAACCGTGTGTGGCGGAGGGCACTTTACGTGCCACTGTCATTACCTCCCTTTCCTGTTCCAGTCGCGTATGGTTCGCGGGAAGAACGACTGTCTGAAAGCCTCCGTGCGCGCTCTAATCTCTCTAATTTTACATTCGTGATCTCCTCGGGAGGTATAAGTAGGGGGAAGCAATATATTCGATACCTCATCCAGAAACGCACCCTCTCGAAACCTGGCGAGCAAGCTACACCGCGATGCAGAGCGCCTCTCTTGCAGAGTCTGCCACTTGAGTTTGTTAAACATCTCCGTAACGCTATCACGGTTACCAAATAACCCTGTGACGAAACGCGCCGCTCTTCTTTGGATCTTTTCTATCTCCTCCGTCAACCCGATCTGGTACGGACCCCACACTGATGAGCAATACTCAAGTATAGGCCGAACGAGTGCTTTGTAAGCCACCTCCTTTGTTGATGGACTACATTTTCTAAGGACTCTCCCAATGAATCTCAATCTGGTACCCGCCTTACCAACAATTAATTTTATATGATCATTCCACTTCAAATCGTTCCGCACGCATACTCCCAGATATTTTACAGAAGTAACTGCTACCAGTGTTTGTTCCGCTATCATATAATCATACAATAAAGGATCCTTCTTTCTATGTATTCGCAATACATTCCATTTGTCTATGTTAAGGGTCAGTTGCCACTCCCTGCACCAAGTGCCTATCCGCTGCAGATCTTCCTGCATTTCGCTACAATTTTCTAATGCTGCAACTTCTCTGTATACTACAGCATCATCCGCGAAAAGCCGCATGGAACTTTCGACACTATCTACTAGATCATTTATATATATTGTGAAAAGCAATGGTCCCATAACACTCCCCTGTGGTACGCCAGAGGTTACTTTAACGTCTGTAGACGTCTCTCCATTGATAACAACATGCTGTGTTCTGTTTGCTAAAAACTCTTCAATCCAGCCACACAGCTGGTCTGATATTCCGTAGGCTCTTACTTTGTTTATCAGTCGACAGTGCGGAACTGTATCGAACGCCTTCCGGAAGTCAAGAAAGGTAGCATCTACCTGGGAGCCTGTATCTAATATTTTCTGGGTCTCATGAACAAATAAGGCGAGCTGGGTCTCACACGATCGCTGTTTCCGGAATCCATGTTGATTCCTTCATAGTAGATTCTGGGTTTCCAGAAATGACATGATACGCGAGCAAAAAACATGTTCTAAAATTCTACAAGAGATCGACGTAAGAGATATAGGTCTATAGTTTTGCGCATCTGCTCGACGACCCTTCTTGAAGACTGGGACTATCTGTGCTCTTTTCCAATCATTTGGAACCCTCCGTTCCTCTAGAGACTTGCGGTACACGGCTGTTAGAAGGGGGGCAAGTTCTTTCGCGTACTCTGTGTAGAATCGAATTGGTATCCCGTCAGGTCCAGTGGACTTTCCTCTATTGAGTGATTCCAGTTGCTTTTCTATTCCTTGGACACTTATTTCGATGTCAGCCATTTTTCCGTTTGTGCGAGGATTTAGAGAAGGAACTGCAGTGCGGTCTTCCTCTGTGAAACAGCTTTGGAAAAAGGTGTTTAGTATTTCAGCTTTACGCGTGTCATCCTCTGTTTCAATGCCATCATCATCCCGTAGTGTCTGGATATGCTGTTTCGAGCCACTTACTGATTTAACGTAAGACCAGAACTTCCTAGGATTTTCTGTCAAGTCGGTACATAGAATTTCACTTTCGAATTCAATGAACGCTTCACGCATAGCCCTCCTTACGCTAACTTTGACATCGTTTAGCTTCTGTTGGTCTGAGAGGTTTTGGCTGCGTTTAAACTTGGAGTGGAGCTTTCTTTGCTTTCGCAGTAGTTTCCTAACTTTGTTGTTGTACCACGGTGGGTTTTTCCCGTCCCTCACAGTTTTACTCGGCACGTACCTGTCTAAAACGCATTTTACGATTGCCTTGAACGTTTTCCATAAACACTCAACATTGTCAGTGTCGGAACAGAAATTTTCGTTTTGATCTGTTAGGTAGTCTGAAATCTGCCTTCTATTACTCTTGCTAAACAGATAAACCTTCCTCCCTTTTTTTTATATTCCTACTAACTTCCATATTCAGGGATGCTGCAACGGCCTTATGATCACTGATTCCCTGTTCTGTACATACAGAGTCGAAAAGTTCGGGTCTGTTTGTTATCAGTAGGTCCAAGATGTTATATCCACGAGCCCAATCCCTAATTTGCACACTGAACATGTTGTTTTTTTTATCACATATCAGTGTGAGGAATACTTGCACAAAAAGAAATGTTCACACAATATTCCTTACCTTATATGATCACTGTTGTACAGTACTGACAAACTTAATGAATATACACATCACTTCACTGATATGATAGGGACATTAGCGCTAAAGCATGTCGCTGCGCAGTGGTTTCTTGTATCGAACAAAAATTTTATTACTTAATAAGGACTTATGAGTTATGCATTACTTTGCAAAGGAGCAAGTGTAATGTCAAAATGAATAAATCCCGCAAAGAAATTGAAAGTAACTTATCAGTGAAAGTACTAATTATCATGCTATCTACACTCTGTTTTACCGTGTTTCGTGCTTGGAGGCGAGAGTTGAGAATTTACGTGTTACCCACAATTACCACTTAGAGAAGTAATGCACCCATATTGATATAATTGACCAGAACTTACCTTGCTAGAAAGCTACTGTGTATGAAACCACACTTCTTTAACGATTATGAAATTTGAGACCATTTAATATAAACATTATATCTGTGTGTTTCAGCATCAACTGTGTATAACTGTTTCCTGCTCTGCTTCTTTGTACTCTCTATTGTATATGTTGGAATGGTGAATAGTGACTCAAAGTCGATTTATATATTTGCAGACATTAGTAAACATGAAGACTGTGTCCCTGGGGCACTAGAGGAATATACACTCCTGGAAATGGAAAAAAGAACACATTGACACCGGTGTGTCAGACCCACCATACTTGCTCTGGACATTGGGAGAGGGCTGTACAAGCAATGATCACACGCACGGCACAGCGGACACACCAGGAACCGCGGTGTTGGCCGTCGAATGGCGCTAGCTGCGCAGCATTTGTGCACCGCCGCCGTCAGTGTCAGCCAGTTTGCCGTGGCATACGGAGCTCCATCGCAGTCTTTAACACTGGTAGCATGCCGCGACAGCGTGGATGTGAACCGTACGTGCAGTTGACGGACTTTGAGAGAGGGCGTATAGTGGGCATGCGGGAGGCCGGGTGGACGTACCGCCGAATTGCTCAACACGTGGGGCGTGAGGTCTCCACAGTACATCTATGTTGTCGCCAGTGGTCGGCGGAAGGTGCACGTGCCCGTCGACCTGGGACCGGACCGCAGCGACGCACGGATGCACGCCAAGACCGTAGGATCCTACGCAGTGCCGTAGGGGACCGCACCGCCACTTCCCAGCAAATTAGGGACACTGTTGCTCCTGGGGTATCGGCGAGGACCATTCGCAACCGTCTCCATGAAGCTGGGCTACGGTCCCGCACACCGTTAGGCCGTCTTCCGCTCACGCCCCAACATCGTGCAGCCCGCCTCCAGTGGTGTCGCGACAGGCGTGAATGGAGGGACGAATGGAGACGTGTCGTCTTCAGCGATGAGAGTCGCTTCTGCCTTGGTGCCAATGATGCTCGTATGCGTGTTTGGCGCCGTGCAGGTGAGCGCCACAATCAGGACTGCATACGACCGAGGCACACAGAGCCAACACCCGGCATTATGGTGTGGGGAGCAATCTCCTACACTGGCCGTACACCACTGGTGATCGTCGAGGGGACACTGAATAGTGCACGGTACATCCAAACCGTCTTCGAACCCATCGTTCTACCATTCCTAGACCGGCAGGGGAACTTGCTGTTCCAACAGGACAATGCACGTCCGCATGTATCCCGTGCCACCCAAAGTGCTCTAGAAGGTGTAAGTCAACTACCCTGGCCAGCAAGATCTCCGGATCTGTCCCCCATTGAGCATGTTTGGGACTGGATGAAGCGTCGTCTCAAGCGGTCTGCGCGTCCAGCACGAACGCTGGTCCAACTGAGGCGCCAGGTGGAAATGGCATGGCAAGCCGTTCCACAGGACTACATCCAGCATCTCTACGATCGTCTCCATGGGAGAATAGCAGCCCGCATTGCTGCGAAAGGTGGATATACACTGTACTAGTGCCGACTTTGTGCATGCTCTGTTGCCTGTGTCTATGTGCCTGTGGTTCTGTCAGTGTGATCATGTGATGTATCTGACCCCAGGAATGTGTCAATAAAGTTTCCCCTTCCTGGGACAATGAATTCACGGTGTTCTTATTTCAATTTCCAGGAGTGTAGAAGACTTGAGGAAGACGTTGCCACAAATGGACTGGCATGTTCCCAAGCAGTGAGAGAAGCATACAACACTGAAGAATGTGTAATTGTTTTATTTTATGAGTAACTGATTCTGTTATTTCTTTTTCGAATTATATGAAAATAAACAAGGTTTAAATTTACGTCCTTTTGCTAAGCTGTGCTTTGAGCAAGTACTCACTTACTGTACATTTAATCTGCCACACTCATTGTCACATTTTATGTTCACTGAAGTCAACCTCAGGTTGTGCTGAATGGGAACTTTTGGATTATTTTATACTATGTTTCTGACAATTAGTTGAAGTTTAAATTTAGAAGTGGTATCTTATTTGGTTCTCATCTACGATACAGCGGGATAGGGGTGTTGAAACGTAACTAATATACTCTCCTTAGGATACGGGTGAGGTGCTGACCTCAGGTATCATGCTACATCTACAGGCTTTATATAAGTTTCTTACCAATCTTATTTTATGTAGCTAGTAATTTTAGAACTCAGTTTATTGTACTGATTAAAATTCAGTCATCAATTTCGTCTAGACTTAGCAAGCTCTGCGCTGGTTCGACTGTTACTAGTCGATAATTCAACATAAAAAACTTCTTATTTTGCAATTCCACAATACCTCTCAGAAGTGAAACTAGCTTTTTGTTAATATTTTTGGGATGAACACATACAAATGTTAGGAACATTTTCAAACCAATAATATTCATGATATAAGCAGCTTTATAAAAATATTGTTATTGAATATATTGTATAGATTCTAGTGCTAAAATCTCTGTAAAACTTTGTTAGGATGAGAGACTGAACTAATACGCAATTCCCTCATGTCAGCCTGCCCTTACTACCATGTTTTCGATTGTAATAAACGAATTTTCTGTTTCTAATAAAGGATGATAAAATAAAAAGTGGGAAATCAGCAATCAGAGTCTGTTTTCTGACAGTTTATGTGAGGCAGTTTTGTTATAGTTTTGTAATTCTGAAGTGAAACATCATATCAAACTCAATTTTTTGAAGTTTCTGTTGGCAGTACCAAACCATTAACTACATTGTCAAGGACTCAGGAAGTTGCAGTAAATTGTGGTGGAGAAAATTCTTTTACAGCCAGTGCAGCATCGGAGGTCGCCGACAAAGATGAATATTTGCTATTGTTCAACTCTGTTGCATTTCCCACTCAACTGCAGTGATACATTATACGAACGTGTCTGAAAGACAACACAGCTCAACAGCAGGCACACTACAATCAGTACTTGTAATTTTTGTAAGTGGCGTAGTCTGCAATAATTGCAACGTGTTTTGTACTTGTCATCACTCAGATTCTCATTTTATTCACTTCAAGTGATTTCTTGGCAGAATCGATTAGCACGAAATGAACACGAACTACAACAAAAACACTATGTGATCAAAAGTATCCGGACACCTGCCTGAAAATGACTTAAAAGTTCGTGGTGCCCTTCATCGCTTATGCTGGAATTCAATATCGTGTTGGCTCACCATTAGCCTTGACGGCAGCTTCCACTCTCGCAGGCATATGTTCAGTCAGGTGCTGGAATGTTTCTTGGGGAATGGCAGCCCATTATTAAGGGAGTGCTGCAGAGAGGAGAGGTATCAATGTCGGTCGGTGAGGTCGCCACGAAGTCTGCGTTCCAAAACTTCCCAAAGGCGTTCTATAGGCTTCAGGTCAGGACTGTGTGCAGGCCAGTCCATTACAGGGATGTTATTGTCGTGTAACCACTACGCCACAGGCCGTGCATTATGAACAGGTGCTCGATCGTGTTGAAAGATGCAGTCGCCATCCCCGAATTGCTCTTCAACAGTGGGAAGCAAGTAGGCACTTAAAACATCAATATCGATAGAGGCCTGTGCTGTGCTGTGTTAGTGTCACGCAAAACAAGGGGTGCAAGACCCCTCCATGAAAAACATGGCCGCACCAAACACCACCGCCTCCGAATTTTACTGTTGGCACTACACCCGCTGGCAGATGAGCGGGCATTCGCTATACCCATATCCTGCCATCGGATTGCCACATTTGTACCGTGATTCGTCACTCCACACAAGGGTTTTCCATTGTTCAGTCGTCCAATGTTTACCCTTTTTAAACCAAGCGAGGAGTCGTTTGGCATTTACCGGCTTGATGTGTGGCTTATCAGCAGCCGCTCGACCGTGAAATCCAAGTTTTCTCTCCTCCCGCCTGTCATAGTACTTGCAGTGGATCTTGATGCAGTTTGGAATTCCTGTGTGGTGGTCTGGGTAGATGTCTGCCTATTCCACATTACGACCTCCTTCAACTGTCGGCAGTCTGTCATTCAACAGACGAGGTCGACCTGTACGTTTTTGTGGTGCACGTGTCCCTTCACGTTTCCACTTGCCTATCACATCGGAAACAGTGAACGTGGGACGTTTAGGAGTGTGGAAATCTCGCGTACAGACGCATGACACAAGTGACACCCAATCACCTGAGCACGTTCGAAGTCAGTGAGTTCCGCGGAGCGCCCCATTCTGCTCTCTCACAATGTCTGATGACTACTGAGGTCGCTGATATGGAGTACCTGGCAATAGGTGGCAGCACAATGCTCCTAATATGAGAAACGTATATTTTTGGGGGTGTCCGGATACTTTTGATCACATAGTGTACATCTAGACATGAAGCCAAATTACAGTATCACGAAGCAAACTGTGTTTGTTAGCTCCGGTGACAATGTTTTCCCAAATGTTCACATGTTATTGCAAGCTACCGTAGGATACATAAAATTGCTAACGAGACAAAGGCAAAATATTGAATTTTCTAATTACTGTTATTGGATCTAAAAAAGTGTGATATATTGTACAATCTAAAACTTTAAAAAGTTTACATTTGAAATTAAAACGTCAAATCCGCAATATTTGATAAAGTAAGAAGCAATGTCAACCTAAAATAAGACAAAATAAAACCTTACACTCAGAAGATTTCACATTTGTCAGGCTCGAATAGTTCTGTTCTCGGCAAATAACTCTCAATTCAGAAGTAATTTCTGGCGTGTCAGTGTTTGCAAAATGTGATGGGGTAAGTGATGTAAAACAAAAGCAACGGAGTCCCTGACAACGAGGTATTTTTTCTTTTATCTATATATTTTATGTCGCACTTTAAATATTTCCACGAAAGTGAACCATGTAACGCCCCTACTGCGCCGTAGCGTGATCCCGAACTGAAGTCGGCTTTTGCAGCGGCGAATATGAGAGCTGGCCTAGCGATTTGAAGGGTATGGTTAAATGATGGAGTCCTCTTGAGTAAAATGTTCCGGAGGTAAAGTAGTCCCTCATTCGAATCTCTGGGCGGAGACTACTCAGGAGGACGTCGTTATCAGGAGAAAGAGAACTGGCGTTCTACGGATCGGAGCGTGGAATGTCAGATCCCTTAATCGGGAAGGTAGGTTAGAAAATTTAAAACGGAAATGGATAAGTTAAAGATATATATAGTCGGAACTAGTGAATTTCGGTGGCAGGAGGAACAGGACTTCTGGTCGGGTGAGTATAGGGTTATAATTACAAAATAAAATAGGGGTAATGCAGGAGTAGTTTAATAACGAATAAGAAAATAGGAGTGCGGGTAAGCTACTACGAACAGCATAGTGAACGCATTATTGTAGCCAAGACAGAGACGAGGCCCACGCCTACCACAATAGTACAAGTTTATATACCAACTAACTCCGCAGATGACGAAGAGATTGAGGAACTGTATGATGCGATAAAAGAAATTATTCAGATGATGAAGGGAGACGAAAATTTAATAGTCTGGGTGAGTGGAATTTGATAGTAGGAAAAGGAAGAGAAGGAAAGTGGAAGGTGAATATGGAATGGGGGTAAGGAATGAAAGAGGAAGCCGCTTGGTAGAATTTAACACAGAGTACAACTTAATCATAGCTAACACGTGGTTCACGAATCATGAGAGAAGGTTGTGTAAATGGAAGAGGCCTGGACACACTGAAAGGTTTCAGATAGATTATATAATAGTAAGACAGAGATTAGAGATTTAGGAACCAGGTTTGAAACTGTTAAGTCATTTCGAATGGCAGATGTGGACGCTGACCACAAGCTATTGGTTATGAACTGTAGATTGAAACTGAAGAAACTGCAAAAAGGTTGGAATTTGACGAGATGGGACCTGGATGAACTGAAAGAACCAGAGGTTGTAGAGAGCTTCAGGGAGAGCATTAGGGAACGCTTGACAAGAATGGGGGAAAGAAATACAGTAGAAGAAGAATGGGTAGCTTTGAGAGATGAAATAGTGAAGGTAGCAGAGTATCAAGTAGGTAAAAAGACGAGGGCTAGTAGAAATTCTTGGGTAACAGAAGAAATATTGAATTTAATTGATAAAAAGAGAAAATATAAAAATGCAGTAAATGAAGCAGGCAAAAAGGAGTACAAACTTTTCAAAAATGAAATCGACAGGAAGTGCAAAATGGTTAAGCAGGGATGGCTATAAGAGAAATGTAAGGATTTAGAGGCATATATCACTAGGGGTAAGATAGATACTGCTCACAGGAAAATTAGAGAGACTTTTGGAGAAAATAGAACCACTTGTATGAATATCAAGAGCTCAGATGGAAACCCGGCTCTAAGCAAAGAAGGGAAAGCAGAAAGGTGGAAGGAGTATATAGAGGCTCTATGAAGCGGGAGATACGATACTGCGTGAAGAGTTTCACAGAGCACTGAAAGACCTAATTCGAAATAAGGCCGGAGGAGTAGACAACATTCCATTAGAGCTGCTGAGGGCCTTGGGAGATCCAGCCCTGACAAAACTCTACCATCTGATGAGCAAGATGTATGAGACAAGCGAAATACCCTTCAAGGATAATATTATAATTCCAATCCCAAAGAAGGCAGATATTGACAGATGTGAAAATTATCGAACTATCAGTTCAATGAGTCATGGCTGCAAAATACTAACACGAATTCTTTACAGATGAATGGAAAAACTATTAGAAGCCGACCTTGGGGAAGATCAGTTTGGATTCCGTAGAAATGTTGGAACACTTGAGGTAATACTGACCCTACGACTTATCTTAGAAGCAAGATTAAGGAAAGGCAAACGTACGCTTCTAGCATTTGTAGACTTAGAGAAAGCTTTTGACAATGTCGACTGGAATACTCTCTTTTAAATTCAGAAGGTGGCAGGGGTAAAATACAGAGAGCGAAAGGCTATTTACAATTTGTACAGAAAACAGATGGCAGTTATAAGAGTCGAGGGACATGAAAGGGCGGCAGTGGTTGGGAAGGGAGTGAGACAGGGTTGTAGCCTATCCCCGATGTTATTCAATCTGTATATTGAGCAAGCAGTAAAGGAAACAAAAGAAAAATTTGGAGTAGGAATTAAAATCCATGGAGAAGAAATAAAAACTTTGAGGTTCGCCGATGACATTGTAATTCTGTCAGAGACAGCAAAGGACCTGGTAGAGCAGTTGGACAGAATGGACAGTGTCTTGAAAGGAGGGTATAAGATGAACATCAACAAAAGCAAAACGAGGATAATGGAATGAAGTCGAATTAAATCGGGTGTTGCTGAGGGAATTAGATCAGGAAATGAGACACTTAACGTAGTAGATGAGTATTGCTATTCGGGAAGCTAAACAACTGATGATGGTCGAAGTAGAGAGGATATAGAATGTAGACTGGTAGTTCCAAGGAAAACTTTTCCGAAGAAGAGAAATTCGTTGACATCGAGTATAGATTTAAGTGTCAGGAAGCCTTTTTCTGAAAATATTTGTATGAAATGTAGTCATGTATGGAAGTGAAACATTGATGATAAATAGTTTAGACAAGAAGAGAATAGAAGCTTTCAAAATGTGGTGTTACATAAGAATGCTGTGGATTAGATGGGTAGATCACATAACTATGAGGAGGTATTGAATAGAATTGGGGAGAAGAGAAATTTGTGGCGCAACTTGACTAGAAGAAGGGATCGGTTGGTAGGACACGTCCTGAGGCATTAAGGGGTCACCAACTTAGAATTGGAGGGCAGCGTGGAGGGTAAATATCGTAGAGGGAGAGCAAGAGATGAATACACTGAGCAGATTCAGAAGGATGTAGGTTGCAGCAGATACTGGGAGATGAAGAAGCATGCACAGGATAGAGTAGCATAGAGAGCTGCATCAAACCAGTCTCTGGACTGAAGATCACAACAACAGCATCAGAGGCAACAACGAAATTGAAAGAAACATGTGTATTTCACAACTCCTTATCGATGAACTCCGTAATGTGTTTAGTTTCCTAGTTTTCTTTATGACATAGAAAGAGGAAGTTACAGACATCTATTCAAAAATGTAGGGTTCGTTTCTGACAACTACTGGCGAAAATGCGGAACGTCGTGGATTCAAGTAGTTTAGCAGTGACACTTTATTATTCACTAAATTTTTCACTCTCATTTCTTGGTCATTTCCTGACACATTTTCTGCTTCTGTCTTTGGCGCTTATTTTCGCCTTTATTTTTGGATGGGACAATTTTATTTACTTTTCCACAATTTCATCGTTTTTTATTTTAACTAAGTTGGGCTAGAATATAGAATAAATTTAATATAAACTGAAACAGCCACTTCTTTTTCACATTTGTTCCTAACATTTGTATTTGTTAAATCACTATGCAAGCAAAGTTTTATCACGTATTTTACATAATTTACTCAGTGCAAAGTGACATTTCAGTAAGGGACTGCTACACTGGCGCCAGAGAGTGGTCTGGCTATTTTTATTAGGTCTATGAGCCATGTACTGAACGACTTTTTGTCGTTAATAAACATTGCAGCAGATTACCCAATAGTCGTGACAACACATACGTGCATTAATACAGAATGACGGGGCGTCAAACCGCTGAAACGCGTCATGAAGTGAGTGCCAACAGTGAACTAGTTTAATTCGTAACCGGGAACAGTCACAGTAAAACGTAGTAAAAATGTTCGCATTTAATGTAACATTTATTATTATTAGACAAAATCACTTTCCATATCCTGTAAACTCATAGCGAGACTCGGACAACCTTAGCATATACTGCTGCGTTGGTTTTTGTGTTTTGCAAAAGAGTCCTTAATGAACCTGGCGGTTCTTTCGGACGGGCCAATTAAAACTTCGTTTAGTAACCGGGTGCAGTGTTTTGGCGACAACATAGCGAAGGGACTGTTTTAAAGAGTGTGACATCCGAAACAAATGTGGAAAAAAATTATTAGAGACCCATTATTTCTGGGATTTGGCCGATTCCTACTTTGTACATTTTAATATATTTTCCCGATTTTACTGACGCGCTCTTAATTTTTAATTTAAAAGTACAATTAGAACCAAACATCGCTAAGGCAACAGAAGTAGAAACAGGTATCAGAATTTGAATTTATGTAAAACCACATGAGATGTCACGATTGACAACCTCATATTTTTAAAGTTTTAAAAGAATATTGAATTTCAAATACAAGCAATTGATCACGAACTCGATAAATGCTTCCAGACAGTAGTTTCTTTTTACGATCGCTTCAGGATAACTGGTACATAGGCATTTTCTGTGACCGTTTTTATGATAAAGTTTTGAAATTCAGTCTTCTATTTGTTGATAGTGTTACAGTAATTACTGCCCAGACGAATTTCAACGTCAGATGCATTTGTACCCGAACACACTTGTTAAATTCCCAGATACATTAAGTAGATGCTGGCACGAGAATTCAACCACATCCGCCACGAAAGGAAAGGGGAAAATGCAAACTCCTGTGTGTCTAAAACTGACACTGTTAATTTTGTTTTGACCAAATGTTCTATTTTGAATTTGACGTATTTCATGTGTAAATTGCAGCATCCACAATTTGCAGCGTGCGTTTCAACAAGTACCAAAGCAGAATACTTGTGGCGCACAACTGCCGTGGTAGCCGAGCGTGTTTTAACGCGATCGCTTCGGGAAGGAAGATGCAGCGGCCCGGATCCAGTCCGGCCGGGGAATTAACAACGAAGGGTCAGTGTATCTCCCCACATCCCACTAGGTGAATAAAGGACTGGTTCCCATGTTTCACCTCAGATACGGGCTATAATAGTAATAATGGGCATTTGGGATGATATCTACTATCTTAGCTCACTTGAAGCAATGTTTAGTATTATCAGAAGAGGAATGGATAATGGAAGAGGTGAAGTGACAGTGGCAGTTAAGAAAGGACAAAATGTCGAGAAATCTGCCGACAAGGGGTAGGGAAATGTTCTGGGGGAGGGGGACACGAGAATGAGTTACACACTGTACGGGAGATGGCACAGAAAATTATTTACAAAATAAGGTCTATGATATTCATTGGTATTGGGAATTCCCTTTCTTGAGAACGCGTATTTCCGCCATGCTGTTCAGATAGAATAATGGTTCAGGACAAATAAGAGGGAGTTCAGTGATTGAGAAGACGATAGAGCAGACGCAGAATATGATAGTCTCTACGGTTATCGGCCGTAGCTGTGACAATTTTTCCTAGGAGGATATGATATTGTGCAAAAAGCGTACGTCGCAAATGTATAGTACACAAGCATTCATCGCCAGTTCCAGCCTCCATGAGCTCCCGTCCGGAAGTCCATGAAGAATGGAATCACCATAGTCAAATCTAGGAAGTTATAGAGTCTTTACGAACTTTTAAACTTGATAGGAAGTTAAGTCATGCTGACACCTTCTTACAGACTGCAGATGTGTGTTAGACCATTCTAAATGATGGCCCAGAGTTATCCCAGTTCTTTACAGAAGAAAAATCGTGTTAGGGCTTACCATGTGCAGAAAACATTTTCGGTTTGTACCATCCACTTATACTTTAAATAATCGATTGTTTGTGACCTTGAGGGTTGGTTAAGCAAAGATACCGGCGTGGCGAAATAATCGTTTAGATGCTCAACAGAAACTAAATGTTTAGCTGAAGGTTTGGGTTTGCCTATTTCCACAGTTCTTTGATTTTTTCCACAGGGCGGCAGGACTGTGAAAGTCATCAGTTAGCGAGTGGGATAAACATGAGCTTTGCGTTCCTCACAAATTGACTAATTCGATCGCGCAGTTGTCTGTAGGTGAAATGATTGTCAGAGGCCGGATACAGTTTCTATGTCCTGTCTCTTAGTGAAGTTAGATACTTCACTATCTATGTCGAAATCCTTTCCTAACGTTGTCTACGAAGAAATATCATAGGCGTCAACTGGAAGCCCAGACAAATTCATGCGCTTAATATCTGTAAAAAGTCGCAACCTGTGTTTTCTTTGGGCCTTGTAACCTTTAAGTCATGAACATTACATCTTGAGCAGAAAAGTTAGGTACAGACATTTGATTGGTGTGAATTACCCTATTTGAAGATTCGGTTGCAGATATATCTATAAACGTATGAGAGTGTGCTGCATGGTGAGTAGGCCGAAACTGAAAGTATGCGCGTGAGTTTTGATGCAGTAGAATTTTTGTTTAAAAAATTTATGTCGATGTCTCCAAATACAATTACATGTTCGTACGATTGACTGCTTGAGTGCAGATTCAAAGCTAGAAAGCTGTCCAATTTTAGGTGGATTGTAGGATTGTAAATTACACAGATGAAACACTTTATATAGAGCCGTTTAATATCAATGAAAGTGTATTCTGGTTGTTTGTCCTGCGATTGTGTTTCTCTTGGTTTGAACATAACAGCGCTTGCAGCCTTGTAGGGGTGGGGGTGTTAACACTCTAGTCAGTTACCTCAGCAAGTAGTTGATGTAGTGTTCCTGTGTCAGTATTGTTATAGATACACAGCAAAAATTAAAAAAGCCCTTTTCTATTTGAAACGTTTTAAATTTTGTGGCTCAAATGGCTCTGAGCACTATGCGACTCAACCTCTGAGGTCATCAGTCGCCTAGAACTTAGAACTAATTAAACCTAACTAACCTAAGGACATCACACACATCCATGCCCGAGGCAGGGTTCGAACCTGCGACCGTAGCGGTCACGCGGTTTCAGACTGAAGCGCCTTCAACCGCACAGCCACACCGGCCGGCAAAATTTTGTGGCATCCAAACTAAGAAGGGGTTATCTAACTGGGGATAGAGTAGGACAGTATGATGACACTTTCGCAGATTTTGTGGATTGGTTAGTCAGAAACATGAATATTCCTTTGACTGCTCAACTGAAGTTACATTGCGTAGCATACTGGATGATGAAAAAAAAACGGCTTTATAGCCTATAACGCGATTAGTAGTTTTCAAGATTGTAGTGCTAGTGGCAGTGTCAGTGGCGGAAACAGTATTCCTCAAAGATAAGCTAACAATTATGGTGATAGGAACCTTCACCAGAAAGGTTCTCTGTGTAAGTTCAATATCCCATGTTAGTCCTATTTGGTAGGGGTCCCACACAGTTAATATTTTGGGATGCGTCGCAACTCTTAGAAGAACTGCATTTCTCCAGTGTTCGAACAATATAACAAAGTTTACCACCTGCGATAACCACGACTGAGCCTGTCCTCATTCCATTTCATATGCCTGCACAGAGAGTTATTCTCAGGTACGAGCTGGCCAATTCCAGCTGTGGCTCACTAATAGTACATTCAGAGGATGCTACGTTTTCTTTTTGTTCGTTTTGTGCAGTGGGCATTCTTACGGTTCCGAACATTTAAAGCAAGTTACCAATCTTTGTTTCACTTCGTAATCTTATCAAGATCTGACTTAATATTTATGCAGCTTCTTTCAGACAGTGTGTCATTATAGACGACTGAATCGTCTAAAAACATTTATGATTACTGGCCGCAGTTCCTCTTTCAGGAAGTCTTGCACCATCTAGTTTTCAAACGAGGGATCCTGTTCTACTGAAGTTTCCGCAATTTTTTCTTAACGCGATTCATTAACAGATTGCAGGATCCATTCTCAAAGGGCAGGGTTGACCGTTATTTGATATTCTCTTTGCAGGTGTTCCGCTTGCTTGTTCCAACGGGGGAGGGGGGAATCTTTCCTATGACCTCGTGGAACGTGGTTTTGCTGTTGCAAATAAATATATTCTGTTGGCCTCTACGTGTTATTAAGCGTGCGAGTCAGAGCCTTTGTGTTCCATCCAATAAGGCAGTCGACGTGCTGTTCGTCGTTGCTCCCTCTGCCCCCCAAACGACACTACCTTCTGCAACGAGTCAGTAAAATATCCACAAGTAGTGCTTACTGCAAGCCTTCTTGTTTCGGTTAAGTAGTTATAGTTACAAAATAACTATGGTAGGGTAGTGTCAGTGAAGTGAAACAATTTTATTCAACCGGGAAACTACATTCTGCTTGTCGCTGAAAGTTATCCAGAGATGAATTTGACATCTTTCTTAAATTTGTATTTTTCTATGAATGGGACTTGAAAACAGAAGTTGCTTGTATGACAGAAGATTAAGCTGAAAGTTTCAAGAGTTCTCACGCTACGGTACCCGTACATTGGGATTGTCACATGTGTTCAAGAATTTTGAGCAAAGCACAGTTTTCCGACGTCATACTTTCCTATTTGATATTCAGATTTAAATTAAACTGCGTAGTCTGAATTTTTTTAAGTCTTATAACCCCTTATCGTAACAAAAGAAAAAGGCAAGTCTGTTACGCATCTAATAAAAACAAACTTCTGTAACAGTGCCAACTCCTTGCTCGTTCGTTGTGTTGTCTACTTACTATCAAATTTCTCCAGATTAAGCGGTAGCAACTTTGGCTCTATTTTTTCAACTACAGCCTTTATTCACTATAGGTAAGCGTTTTCGTTGTTTGATACCTAAATTAAATCTAACATCGCTGTATTTGTTAGGAAAAAAAAATGTCTTCGCAATTGCAAGTATTGAAACCAACATTCCGTATGTCTTAGTTCCTACGTCGGAATATATACTTGCATACACATGTAATGTCTGCACAGGGAAGAAGTCTAACAAAGTCGCTGCTTGGTATGGGTGGATTGCAGTGTGTGTTAAGAAGAAAGATTCACTGTTTTTCTGGACATTGATGCCTACCTGAATGTCCATTGCACTGTTCTTAATTGTGCACGTATAACCAAAGCTGTTATGACAACCGCTCACGCAAATCAAGTATTCCGATTTCGGTGCACTGTTGGGCACATTCAGTTCATCCTATTATAGGACGGATGGTTGTCTGTATTCCGAACTTTGAATACATTTCATGTAGTCAGTTATTACTTGACGTTACAGTTCCTACTGCTCCACAGACGCATGAATACCTGAAGGCATATAGCGTCTTTGTTAGATACACAGGAGCTGCAATATCTTAAAATTGCTAGTCTTTTGTAACTGCGAATTCTGGAGGGAGTTCATTTTTATGACTTCTATGAAGAAGTCCAAGCAAGCTGGAAAATTTACTTTTGGTCGAGGTGTGTGTAGCGTTTCGCAGCAGCTCAATTAGATCATATTGGTATTTACAGTATCTCCGACATGACTGATTTAGCAGTATTAATGTCTGTCATACTTCGTGTTTTACCACTAGTTCTAATCCTTACTGTGCCAATTACAGGTTGGGGTAGGCAAAATATGAACAATGGTAGTAATGGGACCGTGCTTAACGGTCAACAACGCAGGTAAGGCACGTGTTGCACTGGACTGTGCGTGTTCAGTAGGGACTAGGCATCAGTGCAGGTTGTTTACGAGCAGTGTACACTTCGTATTTGCATTCAGAGACCGAGGTCGACGTGCAAGGAAACACCTAAGAGTTCGAAAGAGGGCATGGTGGGGGATGATTAGCTGGAGCATCAGCAACTAAGACAGCTACCTTATTGAATGTTTGCAAGAGCAACTGTTTCAACAGTTACGACAGCATACACAAAACATGAAAAGAAATTGTGTGAACTTAGTGGGCGCAAATCAAGACCAAATGTCAGATTATCGTACGCCAACAAGTTGTGTCAACTCAAAACTGTGTTGAAAGTGACAGCAGAGCTCAACAGCCATCTTCAAGACCCCGTATCTATCGACACTGTCCGCCGGAAACTCCATAAAGCGAATATTCGTGGACGAGCTGCTATACGGAAACCATTAGTGACAACCAACGCAAAGAAGCGTAAAACATGGTGTCCGGAGTATAAATCCTGGACGGCTGATAGGTGGAGTCAACGTTTTCGTTATTTCCAACATCTGACTAGGTTTGCGTCTGTGGACCCCCAAAACAAGCCTACAATACCGATTGTTCGATTCGAACGGTTAAGCATGGAGGTTGAAGTCTGATGGTGTCGGCCGTCAGATCATGTGATTCTGCTGTTCCATTATTGGCAAAGGGCGTGTTACAGCAAACAGCTAGGTAAACATTGTAGGTTATCATGTGCACTGCATGATTTAATTGTTTCCAACAATTACGTCATTTCAGAACGATAATGCACCCATTCACACAGCCAGGACAGTACAATCGTATGATTATGCAACTGAATTGCAATGCCTTCCCTGGCCAGCACAGTCCCTCGAGTAACATTATCGAACTCTCGCTGGCTGTATTGGAGCCCAGACTGCAGTGCACATTTCTGCCCCTCTTGTCACTACAGGAGTTACAGGTTTTGATCGAAGAGTGGTATAACGTTCCATTGGAGACGGTATTATCCTTATATCCCAGTAATCCAAGAAAAAAAAAATAGCAGGTGTAGTGCTGCTAAATGGAGGACTAACCCCTTACTAATCAATCATTTCAAAGTACAGGTTTTCACATTTTGCCTAACCCCTGTTAGGAAGATTCACAGACTCAACCTCTAATTGTTACTCATGTTTTAGTTCAACAGCTACATTGTTAAGACAAGCTTACAGTATAAATCACCATTAACCCAACGGTAACTTAGCTGTGTATTTTTTAATACGTAAGATTGGTTTGAGCAAACATTTTACATTATGTGGGTTTAAAGTAATGTACACCCAGATGCGAATAATTTCGTTTTATTCCACCAATAAATAACTTTTGAAAGAGCAGCTATGTAAACTATATACATTTAACGAAAGCTTCGAATTACGGAAAGCAGTCTTGCGGTCACTGCTCCTGGTGCAGCGAGTCCGTGGACAATGTAGGCTGCTGCGCCTCCGAGACCGTTAGCGTCGGGAGCTTGGCGAGTGACGCGCCGCTGGAGGACGAAGACTCCGAAGAGGCGGGCTCTGGCACCTCTCTGAAGAAGCGGCCGACGAGCGGCGCCCGCGACAGCAGCCAGAAGGCCGCTCCCACCTGGAAGGCGGCCAGCGCCGTGGTGACGCGGGCACCCGCCCGCAGCGCCTGCCGCACGCGGCCCGCAGGGGGCGCCGGCGTCGCGCTGGCCGCGGGGGTGGGGGTGGGGGTGGGTGTCTCGGCCGCCGGCTCTGCCGCAGCCACCTCTGCACCTGAACAAGCGGACAGGTCAAGTAACACCATGGCCTTAGCGCGTCCAGGCCGTGTTCAATTGCCAGGACGGCTGTAATTTGAACAACGCTGAAAGCAAACACGTTTTGAACGCCATTCTTACCGAACGCAAAGACGTTCGTTGTGACAAGCTGCAGATGAATGTTAGATCAAGTTACCAGCACATACAACATATCGTATTCATTACTGTAACGATACTTTATCAATTCTAAATTTAGTAAGTGGGTAAGACATCAAGCGCTGATTAACAATACCTAGTCGCTGACGTGTGGCTTGAACAGAGCTCTTGACGAATATATGCAACTATTTGATCATGTTATGCTAGAAGTAAAACTAAAGCCAGTTCATATTAACATAGGGCCCACAAACTATTAGTTACGGAGTTACTGCTAATGACAGATTTTGTCCGAAATTCTGTAACTTCGTTGTTATGAAGCCATCGCAGAACTGTACGATGTTAAAAATAAGCACGAGTTTTATTTTGTTGTTGGACTGGTGAATCTAACGAAATATGTCTCAGACATATTTGCAGTAGATAACCTATCTTCCGTTACGTTCTACATACTCCATTAACGGTTCATGCATTCGGCATGCGAGTTGCCTAACTTAAGTCGTATCAACCAATTTGTTATAAATTGGAAAGGCATCCCTATTTCCTAAATTAGGACAGTTACTATGTTTCACTTAACTACATTTTTTATGTTCTTTTACTGAATACAGTAAACTGGTTTCAAGGTCAGGAAACCTGACACTACTCACGGCTGCCAACAATGACAAAAGGTCCATACACTTTACATAAAGTGAGGAGATCTACATGTATAATGAACTTTGCTTCTCTGGATGTTCTGGAGAACTACTGCAGATACACGTCTGGGATATGTGTTATTAGATTCACCAAACCAATAACAATAAACAAGTTTTCCTTTAACCTCTTTCAGTTTTGCGACGGTTTCATGTTAGCCGAGTCGCTAACATGACAGGCAAAAATTTATTAGCCGTGACACTTGCGGACCTATGTTTATATGAACTTTATGAAGTTCTATTTTTAAATAATTTTCTTATCTCAAGACGTGGATGTCAGGTATATAAACGTATAGTGGGTATAAGTGACAAGTGACCTAGGCAGAAAGTTGTGTCTAATTTTCGCGAAGGTTATCAAATTAGTATATGTAAGATTATATACCACCTTCAAAGTGAATGTTTAAATTTATTTTCCATAAATTTAAACTGTCTGGGTAAAAATTAGGAATTAACAAGATGGACTTATGTATTTCGGTGAATTACTAACTTAATGCTGATAGAAGCATAGTGATTTGTTACTATCCACTCATTTACTCACCAGGTGCTGCTTGGAAATCTGCCCCATTCAGCTTTTTCTCTAGTTTATCCATCCAGCTGTCCACACTTCTAATGAAACTGTGGTATTTCGTCGTCATCGTCTTTGCTACCCGGTCGAGTTTCTTCCTGCCAATTTCACTTATAATTTCGGTTTTATCTATTGCAGGGCGCACTAGATTCGCTAACTGCTGCATTATAGCATCGTAGATCTGAAAATTAGAAGCATTTGTTATACGGTTCTCACGTTACAGCTTGGTGGGCTACTTTTACTGGTAACTACCTTTTCCGGTGACTCCTTAACTGCAGGAAATTTCTTCTCTATTACTACTACACCTTCGCTGACAGCCTTGTCTGCGTACTGAATAACCGGGCGCAAGCTGCTCGCTTTACTTCCTGCAAATTTGAGAACCGAACAGACAGCTTTTTCTGTCAAGTTAAGCGACCAGCTTATGATACCGGATTTCTGCTTCACTGAGCAATAGGCGTCTCTGCTTTTCTGGATGGCGAGTACTACTGCTGGCCATTGTTTCAACAACTCAACTGTCCTTGAGGTCTGCTCTGGCGGCGCCACAGTTGCAGGAGGCTGGACCGGTACACTAGCAAGTACCGTCTGCACAGAGCTGTCAGACGAGGTTGAGCTGCTTTCTTCACGTTTGACAACAATTGGTTCCGGCATATTATCTGCTACAGCTGTTAATTAAAACAGGTCACACTCAGACATTACAGAATTCAATTACCAACACTGAATACTACATAATTGTTCCTCCAGAACTACCTACTTATATTCACAGAAATATCTAGGAACACCACCACAAGACTACCTTCAGATCTGGCTGAGGCGGGAATTTATTGAATTCAGGCATTGTGCATTCAACAGTAGAGGGCGCGACTCTCTGACGCACCCACCTGCTATTAACTTTACCCGTAGCAGTTTTCTCCGCAAATATATTTTCAAAGTAAGTACCAGCAAAATTTATTGAGCATCTAGATTTATAGAGGTGGATTCATCTAAACACAATACGTACTTTAATAATAAGAGTAAACGGCGGCGCTACGGTACAGCTGCTTGCTACACTAGCGCCACATTGGTGTGGTTTCCACTGGGAAGCATTTACACTAATCACTCAGTCGAAAAGGATTAACTCGCACGAATGTACTTTCTCGCCCTTGTTCTTGGTTACGGACTTTGTTTCCGCTTTGATGGATGTAGGTTGTTCTTGGAAGAAATGAACTACGGAATAAATTTCCTTCAATTACATCTCCATACATAAATTGTAACTTTCGTCTTTTTATTCACTCTGTAACAATTTCTTGGAAATAACTTAGCATTTATAATCATGGTTGTCACTTTAACAACTACTGGTTGTTGCTCGAGTTATATTTAAAATGATAGTATATAAAACCTAGATGATCGTTGAAGTTTGTTACTTAAACGACGTTGTGCTTATGTTATAGGGACAGGTCATCATAAAATAACGGTAGTTTTACTTCTCGTATCTGACCAACGGTAGTCTACATGGCCGCTTACTACACTTTGTACATTTATTCCGAATAATGTTTTATATGTCTGGATGTCCGTAGATTAGCAGGTTCCTCGAAAATGTTGCCATATATGTGATACCCACCTGTTTTGTTATGTTGACAGCTGACATTTTCACTTTTACGTCTTGCAGGTATAATAATTGAGTTAGTTAAATGCATTCAGGGCGTGCGTGAGAATTGTGGTTCCACACAAAATTCAAAGGCATCCTCACCGACGTATTAGCATCTGACAGGCGGTGTGCTGGTACGTTCCTATTTTTCTATCTGCTTTTCCTGGCATTACTAACAAGCGCAGACACTGCAAATTAGGCGTCATACACATATGGCTATTTCATGGACAGTGCCTATGATACTAGATGGTTGTTACAGGCCCTCTCGTGTAACTTGAAACGACGAAGATATTGGGGAGACTTAGATTTTTACGTGATTGCATAGTTCTAGTGCACGATAGCCACTGCTTCAGGTACGCGTAAGTAGTTATTTAAAAAAAAGAAAACTGGGACGGAATACGTTTCAACCTGTGGGGAGTGGAATGCAGGTATTAAGTTAGCCCTTAGTTTACAGGCGGTATGTCTACAAATTTTTTGCACAGCATTGACTCTTGTTCAATGGTGGCTGCTGTCTGGAACAAAAGAGAGAATAGGTTAACTTGAAGAATTGAAACCCGTAAGTACGTGGTGATTTGACCTGGAATTTGCCAAAATTTAGAATTCCATCATTGCCAGACTTTCAAGTACGGTCGCTTTCATTTCAAAGAGAAATTTAAAGTCAATGCACACTGTCGTAGGACAGTTGCTACTGTTGCTGACCCTGTGTAGCTTTAGGATTCACCGTTCTAGAATAGTTTCACAAAGGTACTAAGCATTTCATCCCCAATGTAGTAATAGTGTATCAGTAGCTCAAATGTCTTAACTAGAATTTAATGGGAGCTAATTTTGATTTCACAAACTTAAATTGAATGGAAACTTGTACACACGTGTGTAATAGAATTCGAGAAGCTGTCTCATTCCAACAAGTATGCTAGATTACCCTAATCTTAGATTTGCTGAGTTACCAAAATTCCCCAGAAAAACCAATTTTAGGATTAGAAACAGTGCACGATCAAATCGCATTATTTAATGTCTCGCTTGGTTGCTTCCTACCTTACACGTAGAATATGCAGAGAAGGAAGACGTTGCAGATGCAATCTGAAAGTCCCTGTAGACTAACAATCTTAAATTCACAATATTCTCGTAAGGGGAAAAATAATTCTCGCTTTCCTTGTTCTATCCATTTTAGGTACTCAGTGGCACATGTGTTCCAGATTTTCTGACGTTACTCTTCGGAAATTCCGTCTGACAATGACAGGACACCTTCCACTGCCGATAAGTTTGCGGTACTTTAATTTTGAAATGAGTTTTTCTGTATTTTGATAATCGGTGGAAAAAAGAGTTACTGGTTGCTAAAATATGAAAATGATCATGCATCTACAGCTCTTGCTTTTGTCATCTGAAAATCATATAAATAACTGTTGACAAGGAGACTGATTTCAAATCAGTAATGCAAATAACTAAATAATTAAATAATGAAATGTAGTGTGTCCCAGGAGGACTGGTCACTATTCAGGGATGTAACAGGAACGATAATCCGAAGCAAAAAGTGTGGTAAACATGAGTTCCAAAATGTATAGCTTAAGAGCTATGAGCAATTGTTCATTTTCACTACACAAATATACCCTTCTATTGAATAAGCGCTCGTTTAAAGTATGCACGTCAGAGGCCATGTGTAACGCTTTTTTGCTTCTAATGGTAGCTCCTGTCATCTCTGAATACTGACCATCCCTCGTGGGACATCAGGATATCATACAGATATTTCATGCCAAGAGATACTGATTGTTGATCTGCATCTACATCCTCACTTTACAATTCACTGAAGCGCATGGGAGAGGGTACTTCCCACTGTCCCAGTTATTAGGTCTTTCTTCCGTTCCATCCACGTATGTCGCGCAGGAAGCCTGGCATTAAGTGGTTCTTCTCTGGAATTAAGCTAAGCTTGTCCTCAAGATCCCTACGGGAGCGATGAGTATAGGGTTGTCGCACATCCCTAGTATCATTCAAAGCCTATTTTTGAAACTTTATAAATAGGCTTTGTCGGTGTAGTTTGCATCTATCTTTATCAGTTTAGTTATATAGTGTTGCGGTAACGTTACCGCCTACTACGCAAGGGGCCCAGCTTCGATTCCAGGCAGGGGACTGGGTGTTGTGTGTCCATTTTCATCATCATTGACTCGCAAGTCACCGAAGTGGCGTCAACTAAAAAGGAATTTCAATACGGGGGCCGAATTCCCCGAATGGGGCCTCCCGGCCAACAATGCCATACGATCATTTCCTACTTACCGGGAACAAGGGATCGATGACTTCTCGGATTGGTCCCTTCCCCCCCTCTCTTTTAAACCAACCAACCACTTCATTTGGTTAGTGTTCTTATTTTTGTCCCTTTGTCTTTGAAATGCTGAAATGTCTTCCGGATTGAATCAGTTTTAGAACTGTTTCGTAAACTTTCTTCCTGTACTGTAGTTGAAATTTCCATCTGTGTTTGGTCGACGTCTCTCTAATATTGTTTCACAATCGAAGTGGCAATTCAACTGCAGTAATCTATTATACGAGCGTGCCGTGCCTGAAGGACAACACAGGTACATTGCGCCCAGTACCTGTAATAATAGTAATTGTGTGTACGGGATAGCAGTCACTGACAGAGACCGATTTTTATGTTTATACTTACGGTACGTGAAGTTCAGAACTCAAATATCAGTCGCTAAAAGCATTTCGATGCAACTGTTAATAATTTTTGAGAAATTCATAGTTCTCCTAGCGTGTATAACTTGCTAAAGTTAGAACTGCTTTCTGATATGCCTATTGCTCTGTGACAGAATGCTCGGTTGCCAAGTGGGTGGGCCAGACTAACATACAATTGTCATTTCTTATTATAATTACACATTGCACACAAAATTCGTCTTCATTGCAATTAAAATTTCTTAATTGCCGATATCTTGCAAACGATTGTGAACCCCATATTACTAAACCCTCGTAAAAGTTGGGATTGAAGTTGGTACCAATACGCAGTTCCCGCCAGTTTGGTATCGAAAGTATAGGGTTTAAAACAGGGCATTTTGTACTTATGTTGAGTGTGACACACAACTGAGCTTATAATTGTAATTGACTACTGCATAAACTATAAATTATGACGTCCTTGAGTAAAATATAAAGTATTAAAATTTACTATGGTTTAGCAACAACGTAACGCATTCCTCCTTTAGTGTCCTAGGGTTAAACTTTGTTTGAAATAAACAATTTGTAATGTTTTCGTCTTTATGAAGTTTACAGTTCACGGAAATGCTCGAAGAACATGCATCCCGGTTTAAAAATGTCAGCCAGGAGTCGTACGTACCTGGACCACCCTTGCGGCAGGCGAGCATTGACACAGGGCCAAGTGGGCTACGGAAAATCGTTCTAGCTTCAGTGAATTAAAGATGCTCGGAAGACTTAGAGAATGATGATTTTCTCCAGCATTTTAGTGTTGCGGGGAAATGCATTAAGATTTGATATTTGAGTTCTGAATTAACGAACCATAAATATTTAAAAAAAATTACAAAAGTGGATAGCCGTATGGTCTCCTAGAAGTTAATTTAGCCCACTGTTTCTGAGAATGAACAGTAAAAGTTTAATTCTGTTGTAGCTTCCATGTCTTTGTACGCCGGATACTTCTTGTCGTAGTTTGTAAATAAGAGTGCCTATCAACACGCAACTTTGAAATACCGTGTACTGTATCGCTACCGTAACCATGCTGAACTTGTTGAACTGTTTGCAATGTGCCCGTGAAGGCCTGTGAAGTGCTTCGACTGACTTTACTATAATCTGTCTTTAACGATGGATGATTTTTCAAGTAAAGTTTTTTTCAAGTAAATCTCAGTGAAAGTTCCATTAGATGGTCTTTCCTGTATTCAATCTTCTTTGGACCTGTTTTGTAGTCTCCACCGCTCATCGCTCATTAGATTTACTCATGGTCATTCACTGGACGTGATTTCATGCCAATATGAGAGAGACATGATTACCACAAAGTAGTTCTAGAGACATGAAGCCAAATTTTTTGCAGAAAATTGAAACAAATTGCGTGGGTTGGCTCCACTGATGATTCCTTAATGTTTTCCCGAGTGCTCAAATGTTGTTACAAGCTGACCATCGTAGGACGCATGTAATTGGTAAAGGGACAAAACACAAGTGGAGATAAATATTACTTTTAGTTTACTATCGTGATGCTAACTTTTTGCGTCGTTATTATTTATATTGCATTTTGTCACTACCGTGATTGGATGAAAAAGCAGATGTATTCTACAGTGTACAAAGGCCAAATTAGCAATCTTTCATGATGAATGAATAAATTTATTTCTGAAATAAGACAAAAGCGTACAGTCAGAACACTTCACATTTGTCAGGCTTGACCAGTTCAGTCCTCGACAAATTAGTCTGTTCCATTCAGCAGTCATTTCTGATATCAATAATTGCAAAATGTGGTGGCATATGTGATGTAACAACAAAGACGGAACCCTCTACCACAACAGAGAATTTTATTTTTCTCTTATATATTTTCGTTTAATTTGAATATCTCCTCAAAGCTGAGCCATTTCAAGCCCCTAGGGATGGGCAAAAACAATATCTTTCCGTTTATTGATGAATACCACTGATTTATAAACTGTCGATATAAAATATTGAGTACCGAAAGTGATGTTTCTTTAGTGTGTTCCTTTTAACTCATGGGGACTATAGTTCTTAACGGTAGATGTCATCCCTTTTCCCAGCTACTACCAATCTTTGCGCCGGCTTGAGTGGCCGAGCGGTTCTAGGCGCTACAGTCTGGAACCGCGCGACCACTACGGTCGCAGGTACGAATCCTGCCTCGGGAATGGGTATGTATGATGCCCTTAGGTTAGTTAGGTTTAAGTAGTTCTAGGGGACTGATGATCTCAGAAGTTAAGTCCCATAGTGCTCAGAGCCATTTGAACCAATCTTTGCAATCTAACAGATGTATTACAATGAGCTTAACTTCTTATTCATTAGTACCAGATTTGAACACAAAATGTGCACTGCATATTCATGAGTTTTTTTTACTTCCATGTCATTTTTACCATGCAAAAAGAACATGTTTGGTGACAGTCCTGTATGAGAATAACGCAAATTAGCACTCCCTGCTCCCAAGCATGAGGCAGAATGTGCGCTCTCCTTTAACATAGATCAAGAAAAGATATACGCACTGTGAAAGTAACGCAGAATTGGCGCAAAATCACATGACTGCACGGGTTGTTAATGGAAAATGGACTCTTTCCTGAATTGTTTATGATAAGTACAGAATTTCATGCTCAAAACACACAAGTGTTGCACACGTGGGCCAATATCTATAGTTTTGTTTAGGTAAGCCTTTCGTATACATATCGATATTTTTAGAACTTGTCCGGCATCCTCTACCATCCTGTTAGTGGGTTGGGTAGGCAGCTATTACCAACACTGGCCTAGTGACTTGGAGGGTATATAAGAGATAAGAGAATGAAACTGAAAAATTAAAATGGGTACTTCAGAACTCCTTAGTGACGTAATCTCTGTAGTTTCCTAGATATCTGTATGAGCGCTACATCAAAAGAGAAAGTTTCAGATGTCTACTCAAGAACATAGGTTAGTATCTCACAAGTAAGAGTGAATTCAAGTTATCGCTTCAAGATAAGTTAGGGCATGAAAGTTTTGAAGTAGCAGTGAAACAATTATTGACTACGGTCGCAGGTTCAAATCCTGCTTCGGGCATGGGTATGTGTGATGTCCTTAGGTTAGTTAGGTGTAAGTAGTTCTAAGTTCTAGGGGACTGATGACCACAGTAATGTCCCATAGTGCTCAGAGCCATTTGAACCATTTTTTTTTCTTCTGAAGGCATTAGGGTCAAAGATCGCTAAGGCGACAGGACAAAAAGGGTACCGAACTGAGTTTATGTAAGGCCACATGAGGTCATGATCGACAACCTGATATTTGTAAAGTTTTTTAAATACTGAAATTCAAATATTTATCACGAAGTCGCAAAGAAAGATTTCTGTTCAGGACGGCATTAGAACATACTTTTTCCTTGCCCATTTTTTGTAATTAAGATTTTGAAATTTCAGGTTTCTATTGATACCTTTACAGTAATTCATCCTCAGACGTCAAACTGCCTTCGTACCGGAACACACTTGTAAACCGCCCAGATACATTTTGTTAGCACGAAAATTTGATCTGAAAAACCACGGAAGGAAAAAAAAGGCGAAAATTCCTAACCCTTGAGTGTCTAAAATTTTATTTTGACGCAATGTCTGAATTTTATGCACTTCATATTTATTAATACCGCAGCTGCGATTTGCAGCGTACGTTACAACGATCTCCAGTTCCAAACTTTTCACATGCAACTATCTTCACATTAAGTTTAGATGTAATTACATAATACTACAAAGAGAACCGACAAACATTTTCAACAAGCAGTCTCGACAGACTTTGCCGCCAAAAATGGAACATTCCAAGGAAACGTAAACAGATTGGTTGCAGTACATGTTTTTATATTATGACGTAATATCTGTGAACGCTGCATATGCGGACATGACCATGTGCGCAAGGTGCTTTTTTATTGTAAATGTTTGCTTTCTGACAAACCTTGGTATAATGTACTGCGTTTTACCCACTAACAATTTAGCACGAGATTACAACTCGATGAACAAGATTTGGAATGCATTTTGAAGACCTTCAAATGACAGCAAAGTCTGTCGAAACCGGTTGTTTAAAGGAAATGTTTATGCGATCTTGCCTTTAGAAAGTTTGACGAAGTAAAACAGATCTCTTCATTTCTCAACACGAGAGAATTCAATAAAGAATCGATACACAATAGCGACGATGTTTTCCGTTTAACCTCAGAAAATTAACATGCTGTCATAACGGCACTAGTAATGTACAAATTAGAGGTACTAGTTAATGCCAATTTTAATTATACGGTTTAACACATTAACTGCCTCGAGGCTGCTGTCGGCCACAGTAGCGCCTTAAGGGGCTCCGGAAAGACTCAAAATCATGAAAAGTTCAATTTTTACTTTTTTGCGTTTTCTTAATCTGCAGAGTATTACCTTTTAATAGATATATAATTTATTCAATTCCGAAGACCAACTATTTTTAAATTTTTTTTGAAATGTGTTCTACATGGGCGTGACCCACTGTGGCGCTGTTAAACTGCTGTCAAATGGTGTTATTATTAACGTCCGTGTTCATCAGGTACATTTTAGTGATGTGAGATAAAGTATGTGTTGTGGCTAACCTGTGATGGTTCAATATATATCGCTGGTGTGATTGTCGATTGTTTCATGTTTATTTACTCTGTCGTTATCTCGAAAATATTTGTAATTAATTCTGTTTTGTTGAAGTATAATAATGAGTAAAAGAAAAGTTATTAGAAATCCTCGGAAGGCTTTTAAGAAAAGGAGAAATGTTGCAAAGCCAAAAGGTATGTGTTATTACTGTAAACAATAAAGACGATAACCAAGTGAGTGAACCTAACCTCTCAAGTACACCTGCCCATAGCAGTCAAAGTGGGAAAGAAAATACTTCACAGAAGAAGCTTGGTTCAATGAGTGAAAACTATGAATGTTTTATGGGCGAATCGGATGTGAATGAAATATTTGATATGTCGGTTCTCAAAGGAATTTTTTCAAACTGTGTAAGATGTATTCATTGTAGTGAAGTTGGTCTGGAACTCTCCATAATAAAGCACGTAGGACTTGCTAGTGAAATACAACTGAAATGTGATAAGTGTTCATACATGACCACCTTTTGGAACAGTGTTGCAGTAACTGCAACTGAAGAAAATGGTAGCAAAATCTACGAACACAACAACGAGCGATGCTTGCTTTAGACAAGGAACGCCTTCGGGCAGCAGACTGGGCTGTAAAGAGTGTAGAAATACAAGCAAGAGTAAACAGGAGGAGGAACAAGAGCAAGCTGGAGGAGGAGTTTGCAGAGGCTGAAGATAATCCATCCTATGGACCTGGAATGCACTAAAAAAGTTAATCCAATCTTTGTCGCTCGATTCCCAAAACTTTTATTTTCTCATACTAATTACATGTTTTCTAAGGATCTTCCAAACATTTGTTTCAAACTTTCAGTAAATGTTACAGTACCTTCTGCATAATTTAACAGCCTTTTTCCAAAAAACTATTTTTGAATATATAAATAAAAATTGCAAAAAAAATGTGAATTTTCATTACAATTGAAAAAAAATCGTCTTTAATAACTGAACTAAAATTTTGTAAAATCCCTGTGTTAAGTTGTAGCCCATATTCCAATAAATAATCTGTAAAAAGTTCAACTTCCTACCTCAAATACTTTGTGAGGAAAGATGTAATTTATAAGCGTTATTTTAACATTGCAAGTACAGGGCGTTCCGGAGCCCCTTAACGCCTGACGCAGTGACCTGGCCGTGAAACAACACTGTGTCAACTTTGTAAAAGGCGAACCATGCCCATTGTAAACCTAATGACACAGTCATGACAGTGGTTATTCATTTGAAAATGTACTGTGTATGACGTCCCAATGTCGGGGCTACCCTGAGCGTATGGGGCGTGAGTAGACACGGTTGCAATTAGTCCGTTATAAATAGGCGTGTGTGAAACGAGCCCGACACGAGTTAGCCGTCTGACCGTCCGGTGATCGGCGCACGACCCTAGAGTCACAGCATGTAGGACTACACTAGACGTTAGGTTTCCAACGTTCATGTTTAAGGTGTAACAGTAATACCGCAGAGAATGTTCCTGTAATTGTAAATAGCCGCCCAAGACAAAGATGACGTCATATCGCCTCCACAAAGCCATATGGGACCAATCGACTTTAGTGTGAGCCAAGGTCACCACCCATTTGTACGGCACCAGTCTTTCTTCAAGGAAGGCACTGAGAAAAATCCACCGCAGAGGCTTCAACAGCCTACTGCCGATTTCCCATTGCTTTTGGCCACAATTTAGACACACACACACACACACACACACACACACACACACGGATGAAACATTCAACTTTCTTCTGGGACATCCATGAAATTTTCTCAGGTCCACCTTCACTGCCATCAGTGAACACAAATATTGTGCTTAGTATATATACTTTGAAGTCGCACCAAATAAAAAGATGGTGTGCGCCTCGTCTTGGGCGTTACAGGTAGATCAGATTGCACATATGCTATTAACTGCACAAAATTTAACACCTGCGTTTACCAATCAGCTTACTAACCCAGCCCGTAAAAGTCTGACCTTTTTGCCCGCAGACAGTGCCTGGGAAGCATTAAGTCACAAGCGTGCTTCAGATTCCGAAAATCTTGATATGCATAATGAAAATACGTAAAATTTCTCTAGACACAACCTTGTTTATTGTCCCGAATATACGGTTAACAGTGCCACGTCCACAGCGGATGTTTCACTGTCAGGTGTGGGGCTCCACAGTGGCCACCAGTGTTATCGTGGCAATCTACGTGTTAAGGCAAATGGTCTTTTAGTATTGTTCAGATTACTGTAGACCTATGTTTAATGTACGAGAACATTTTTAGTAAAGGAAGGTAGAGCATTTCATCAGGAGGAAGTGTACAATACTTCTGAGACAAAGACTACATTGTGTTTTTTTATGACAATGCACTGCGGCGACCACAGCTGTTACGAAACATAAGAAGAATTAGAGTCTCGGTCCGGCACAAATTTTCACTGTCATTCCATTCTACAGCTGATGGTAGCCATTCGCAATTGCGAATTCGTCTGATGTGTTTATGGAACTAAAGTATAAATGATACCCGCAGTTCTGTAAAAGTTTGACATGTGGGATTGAGTACAGAGTATCGTGTGTTGATATCTGGGTGTGTGGCTGGTTGTACAGAATAGTTTGTTACAGCACACAAATGAAATCTGTAAAAATGAAGTCTGTTCTGTCCCTGATTTTTACTACAATGTGAGCCATGCTACATTAACAAAATCGCTATTTTGTTTTAATGTAGCATGGATCACGTCTTAGTTAACCTCAGTGACAGGACAGAATTCATTTTAACGGATTTCATTTGTGTGCTGTAACAAACTATATTCTGTACAACCAGCCACACACCCATACCTCAACACACATGATACTCTATACTCAATCCCACATGCCAAACTTTTACAGAACTGCAAGTATCATCCGTGCCTTAGTTCCACATAGGCTGTCTTAACATTACTGTACTCTTCCTTTTGTGGCGAGTCTTGTTTTGGATGAATTGTTCCCTCCTGATCCTGTATAAAGGATAGTGCAATAGTTACCGTAATTACTGCAGAGAAAGTTGATGTAAGTTGTTTGCTTTTGTGGAGCACTCAACTGCGCCGTCATGAGCGCCCGTACAAAGGCCCAATATTGTTTCACACTCCAATTCTTTTACGCACTCGAATTAATCCACCACCACGAATGATATGAAATAAACACCCAGTCCCTGGGCAGGGAAAATCCCAACCCGGCCGGGAATCTAATCCGGGACCTCTGATCCAGAGGCAGCAACGCTAGCTATTAGGCCACGATCTGCGGACTTCATGCAAGTTTGTCTCGTGCAAAAATGTTCCCAACAAATCAGGGGTGTAACCATTACAAAGTTCAGTTTGTCTAGTTATGAAATTTTGAATGTGAGACGATAACATGTAATGTAAGGCAACATGATTGAGTTATTGGATGTGTAACCTAACAACGAATTTGACAGTGCACGAACACTAGACTATCTACAGAACATCTCTGGTCAACAACATCTAATAACTTTATCACCTTATGTGTGAATTGCTACCAGCGGTGCATAAACATTTTAGTACAAGCTTTTTATGAACTGCCAAAATCTGGGCTGTCTCAAGCCTTTAGAGTCAAATTTTAAGAAGTGGTAGTGGGTCCACAACCGACTATATTGATAGGGGCCAGTGGCCGGAAATGCGTGTTTTGCGGACATACATAGCGTACAGCACATAACGTGGCTCATAGCAATTTGTCAAAGCGGCGACAGTCATTCTCGAGGCATGCCTGGCAACAGCGCATGCAGTCCTGCCCTATTCCAAGAAGCCCGTGTCCGTTCCAGGAGGTAGGCAACTTTGCCCCCGTCAGGCAGATCTTGTCCCGTTTCTACGGGGTTTTCCACACACACACACACACACACACACACACACACACACACACAAAATGGTACTGACGTAACAACGAAGGAAAGGTCAGGTGAGATCCGGCGATCTCTAGCCACTGGTCAGGCCCTCTCCTAATCAAACTATGAGGGTACGTGTTTACGTGCTTTCAGACAATATCGTAGCGATTCACTCTAGGGTTATTAAAGAAAGGGTAATTATGGATCGTGAACACGCCGTACGTCAGCCATCTGTACTGTTCCCGAGTTTTCCCCTTTCTCTCATGTGAAGGACCCAGTTCGTGAATAATTTCGTCAGCCGACGACTTCACTTTCTCTTGATAATACCTTACAGTATTCGTGGTCTTAGAAATCTACCAGGTTCCGCAGCTGTATCTTCATTTGACAGTTCAATTTCATCGTTACTGAAGTCTTTCTAACGTGTCGCTCAGACAGGAAGAAAAGTTCAAGTATCCAACAGAACCCCATGGATCGAATGTATTTAAAGCCTCCTGGAACGCACCTAGATCAAATTGTCCACAACAGATTTCAGCACCATTCAGTCAAGAAAGAAATAGTACCGATACAGCGGCAGACACGACAAAAGCGAAAACCTATCCATACGGTCGTAAGCTGGCGTGATAGCATGGCCGCCGCCGTACCGATACAGTTGCCGTCCGCAAAGGGTTGAGGAAATTAATGTAAAAAACGGTTGAGTTATTTCGAAACTGATCCAACATTGACGGAATAACTAGGAAATTTGTGTCATTTCAATCATTGGTATTGTCATGCAGTAGACAAATTAGACATTTAAAACTAATGTATGTGGAATAAAGTATCCAAGAAACGCAGGTGCCTCTTGTCTAAGTCTTCACTCAGCCACAAATTTACGAATGAACTGCGGAAGTACTCTAGCTGAAACTTAACATTGGCAATGTCATGTACCTCAGAAGCGGTAAAGAGTTCTTTCAAGGGAATACAGACACGGTATCAGAAATGATGCACTGCCCGACAAATGTAGGTTGCTCCTCAGGTAAGTACAAATATGTCCTCTCCCTCAGACCATTCGGAGCTTTCAGGAAATGAGCTGTACTTAGTGCTCTGTGTATACTGACATTTGAAAGACATGCATGACGTGACATTGGCTTTTGGGAATAATGTCTCATACTTTTCCATTATACATGTATTACAAAGCAAATGAAGTTTCCACAATTTTGATTTAATAAATTAGTCTGTTTACAGATACAATTTGCAGGCACAAAGTCTTAAAAGATTGCAGAATTTGTAGGTCATTTGAAGACAGCATTTATAGTTTAGTTTGAATCTGATTTAGTGATTTACTGATCTGATTCACACGCTGTTTGGTTACATGACAACCAAAGCCCAGAAAAACACTGTACTACATATACCAACATGACTACAACATGGCGAACAGTACTGACAACCGTCTGCTCAGCCTGCAATTCTAAGCTTCGAGACCAGAGTTCACACAGATAGTACAGAGACCACTAATTATCACCTCTGGCGTGTGCGTTGCCATCAAGCAAAAATCTTTTTCTGACTGCTGGCCAATTACCTCATGACACTTTCCTTACTTTAAACTGACCAGCTCTCGTTTCCACTTGCCACTCCAACCACGTTGAGAAGCACACATTCGCGAATAGTGAACAATTCTAAAAACAAGACATTTTCCACCTGTCTTGTTAAACTTTACTGGAAAGTTATTCATAGCAATGAATAACTTGTGGAACAGTATTTGTGGGCTCGAATTCATTAAATAACTAACGGCAATAAAAGAGCTCAGGCTGCCATTTCATTCTTTTCCGTCGACAGTCTGTGACCGCAAGGACGTGCGAGAGCTGGGCGCCGGCGACGCTCGTGGAGACATCTGGCGGCTCCCCGCCACTGGCCCGGCGAAGCGACCCACAACCGGGACGGCGGACAGCGCGCAGACGGCGCCGCCCACGCAGAGGTACAGTCCGCTCTCCAGTGCCCTCCTCACCAGCCCCGCGACTGGTGGCCTCGCAGCTGGGGGCCCTGAGGCTTCGTATGTCCTAGAAGAATGCCCTGTAGAAAATAAAACGGACCATGTTAAGAGACATCGGAAGAGCCTTGGTATTGATCAGATGACTCAGTTGTTGAGAAAGTAGCCGCGTCTGAAGACTGGCTACCGCCGTAAAGACTTTCATTGGAGCAGTCAGAGCAGGGGCTGGCAGCTGACCCTTCATAGAAGTAAATGGAACGTACTGCGCACAATTATGACACCATTACAGTAAGATTACATTACTGGCGGCGTATCACTGGTAAGTACCATAAAACGTCCGAGTAACCATCTTGAGCAGACAAACTGAGTGATCACAAAAAGTTTAGTTTAAGCGGACGCAAGGCTGATATCCTCAAATACTCAAGGAAATGTAAGTCATCCTGGAAAGACGTGAGTCGTGAGACTTTCGACCGATTCTTTAATACTATTGGAGGGTGTTTCCAGATTAGAGCACGATGATGCTAAGCACAGGCGAACGATTCGTCTCTAAATAGCCTAGTCCACCCTAGACTTCAGATCAAAATGTGGCAGATGCTAAAAAGATGCGTTTTACATTACGTAGACGTTTACTATTTAAATTCTCAAAGAATGCGTTCCGGGCTGAATTCGTCGACAAATTACTAGGGCTGTCCGGAAAATAAGTTGCCATCGGTCGCGAAATGAAAACCAGTGAAAATCTGATGAAGCTTTTCGCAGATGTGTTTTTGTTTCTCCAGTATGAGTGTCGACCGTCTGCCTTTGTATTTTGAAAAACATTTCTCAGCGCACACCCGACCACTAGAAGACTCCCAGAAAATAGTGTCTCCCGCCTCGTATCCGTCTGGCGATATACTTAGTCTTATTACATGCAGCCCCCGCATGAGGTCATTTCTTTCTTCATGAGAAGTCACGGCCGCATACTGCAAGGACAATTAAGAAACTCCCGCAGCGTTTCCCTGTGGGAAGTGTGATCACCCTCCATAGAGACCGAATGTGGCTCCGATTTTCATCTCTTTACTTGCATGAACCACTAGCTACGAAGACAAATTTTTGGCACAAAATATGCAGACCAGCGTAGATAATTTGCAGAAAACTCGGGCGACTGCCTTCCATGACTGAGTACTGAAAATTTGTACAGCGTTACGACAAATGTCAATCGGAGCGGCGACTACATAAAGAAGCAGCTCGAAGGGGTAGCTAACTGTTGGAAACGAAACTTTTCACTGTTTCCATTTCGCGCCCGATCGGAGCTTACTTTTCGATAATCTTCTTCCCACACACGTCCCGCCCCAGAGCGTGAATCCGAGAATGAGTAATACTGATATTTACCGACAATCTCACATCTGAACTGCCCCACCGTGATATTCAAGTTTAAAAAGTACTTTCCTCCACGGTCTTCTCTGTAGAGTAAACTAATTTACTTTTCGAACTAGAGATTTCTTTTCGCTTTCATTTTGAATAATCTAAATTTCATAAGGCAATATTAAGATTTTTAAATTTATTTGACTGAAACTAGATTGTAATAGTATTCTAATACTGAATAATCACTAGTTTTTTTTAAATGAACCACATTCTGAAACTGCATCGCTGTAAGAGAAGAATTTCTGTCTGTCAAAGCGCATGAATACCTGGACATGAAATGGCATGTTCAAATAGGGTGCATCGCTGATAAAGGAGGCGGTAGACTCGTTCATTGGTAGGATGCTGGGAAAATTTAGCCCAAAACCTGGCAACATTAGTGCTTTTCGGCTTTTAATACTGCTCAGGAGTGTGGGACCGATAAACACTGAGCACTGGGAATATTTAGGATATACAACGGCAGGGCGAGTGTTTATAGGTTTTACCCAAATAACCTTTCGTTCTTCACCGGATACATCCTGGTAAAGTAAAACTGTTTGCCAGACCAGCAAGGTATCGCGCTCGTGTCTTGGTCCGGCACACAGTAAATTAGAATACAATTAATTTCAGTTATCTTTGTTCAATTGCCAAGAACACACACGAGTTCAGGCGACACGCGCCAGTCCTAATGTAAGAAGTCAATTATACCACGTGCCAGATTTTTTACATTTTACAGCTTTTTCACTGTGTGCATTTCATGTTAAGTGAATTTTGTGTAGTACCGCTATTGGCCCATTCCGAGCCAAGTGGTCAAATTTCGGAGAAAGTTCCCGCATTAAATTTTGTATGAGCATTTGTTCATGTTCCCAGTTAATAATGTTAACGTTTCACTATCAATTCCAAATTCTTCCGGAGATAGTGCCCTTTGTTTGACCCCATAGAGAAGCTAGCAACAGTGCACCCGTGAGTGTTCGGGAACTTGGAAACTTATCTTTGGCCATATTTTTTTTGAAACTAGGTAATCTTAACACTTTTGCGCTCTTAAGCGAAATAGTTCCTGAGTGATGTGCATAAGAATAATTTGAAGCAGACTCAATTGAAAAACAGATGCTCCAAAAAGGTGACGTTTAGCTTTTTATATTTCTGGAAGTAGTTTTTGGGATATGGCTGGAACTTTGCACATAATATTACCCATACAAGGCCTTAGAATTTAAAAATTTCAGTCTTGCTGCTATCGAAAAGCTTACAAAGCTAGGGCAAAGTTTATTTCGCTGGAAAGGCCAAAACTGGCTATTTTATGGGCCCAATTTTACAAGTTCTCCTGCAAACAATCCGTTTTCATTAGGAAGACGTTCTAAACCACCTACAAACTATTTTGTTTTGCAATGTGAGCATTTTATATAGCGTTGGTATTCTAACTTCTTATGTTCAACTGTTTATTACTATTTGTCGAAAATATCTTGAGTCCTGATGACTACGAAGTGAATCAGAAAAGCTGTAAGTTTAAGAAGACAGCATTCAGCTCTATAATTTTTATGAAAAATGAAATGTGATAAGGAATTCCATAAAAATCGTTCGTTTTGTGGCTTTAATAATTTGAGTTTATCGCGTCCAGAACAATTTTTCGGGTTGTCTTACTAAAATTTCTTACTAAACAATTCCATCTGCGACATCTGGCTGGGAATATAGCTTTCCTCGTGACATTTTTACAGCAAATTTTAATGAAACATGTAAAAAATTCAAGTAGCTTGAAGTAAATTCAAGATCCTACAAACCGTTTTGTAATTAACCTCATACCTACAGAAATTTATCATCAGCTTAGAATCCTGTATAATGAAACAGTTGTCAGGTTTGGGAACCTGTGGTAAGGAAACAGTGGCTGCTGCTTCACAGCTATTTGGCATGGCCCCTGTGGCGATGAGGATGCTGTGGATTTCTCATTTAAAAAGGGACCAGCGGTGGTTAAGCCACCATGGACCGTACCAACACATTTATACACTATCATGCTAACACACAGTACACTATACCTTAAACCAGAATTTAAGAAGCATCCAATCCCATTAGACAAAAAGGCGCACTAATAATTCTTTGTAACGTAAATCTGTTCCAAAAGTGTCAGGAAGACTGCTGCGAACCAGACCAGAAGTTACAAAATTTGACAAGTGTAAGACCGGCAGAGTATTTATATGATGCCGCAGCTCTTACGCAATATTTTTATTACCATGATCTCTTCTGCCTTGGAAATACACAGTTTGTCATGTCAGAAAGACAAATATGCTAGCATGAGTAGTGTCAAAAAGACACTACTCGAGTTTTTAGAGCTATTGAGTACCAGCGGAATACGTGCCCCATTTTCAGGACACTTAGGGCCTTGTATGCTTTCATTGCAAAACCAAAGTTACGTTTATTTAGGACATAGTCTTCCTAATAAAACAAAGTTTGCTGAATTTTGTAAAAATGGGTCAAAAAGCCATCTCTGGTTTCTTTAGACAAATCAACTTCGGCCTGAATTCGTGAGCTACTGGAAAGCAGGTGTAAGACGCCGCGTTGGTAAGTTACTATGTGCCAAGTTTCAGATGTATCCCACAATTCCTTCCAAAAACATGAAAGCTAAACTTCACATTTTTACACTTTTGGAGCATATTTTTTTCTGCCGACTTTGCTTCAGATCATCCATACGCAAATCGCTCACGAAATCTTATTTCGCCTAAGAGCGCAAAAAGTGGTACACGATGGTCCAGTTTTGTTTCTATCTATCAAGAACATATCTTGAGAGGTCTCCACATGACTATTTACGGAATTATTGAATTAATAACTGTGAAACTTTACTAATTTTCATTAGGAACATATGCGGTTGTTCATGTAAAATATCAAAACCCGTAACTATCATGGGGAAACCTCTAAACGACTTTGCATTGAATGACCTAACTGCTTACCAAATTAAAGTGCGTCAGTTTGCTTTGTCACTAACAGAAAGTGTAGGCCGGCGTAGTTAGGAAACTAAAGAATACAGAGATTCCTACTTACGTTATATAGCGCGCCAGTCGCTGAGAGTTTAGGCGTAATGCTTTCCGCTCTCCATATGCGAAAAGAACGGGAAGAACACTTTAAAAAATTGTAGCATTGAAGTACCATGGTCGTGTACTTCAGTGCTTTGTATGGCACAAGAGTCTAGGGAGAGAATTTCAAAAATCCCTTCGACACCAGAGGGTGCGCTCCCACTTCTGACAGAATGGAAGTTTAAGTTGTCAAGACATTGCAAGAACTATAGTGGAATTCGCGTGCAGTGATTTAATGTAATCACGAAAAACTAAGTTGTCAATTCAGCCTCCACTTACTCATGCTCTATTTCCTGTAAGAGGAAAATGGAGCCTGCCACGGCTGAAAGCACGCAATTTGAAAAATTTACGATGTTTTAGAACAGTTAGTGCTCTTGTACGGTAATTGTATCAAGTGATCTGGATTAGATTTCAAGTATCCCGTAATAGAACTCGTAAGTATGAGCAAATCATGGACCACGTTATAGCTTGAAGGGCGGAAAATTAAGGGCATATCACGACTGTAGCTTTTCGTATCAACAAGAATATCGTGAGCCAAATTACGTAAACTTATCACTGTAGCTAGATAGATTTTCGAGAAGCCTTTGTAAAAATCCTAACTCAATATGTTCCATACAAGTCTGGGAATTGCTGTTTCAGAACTCAATGCTGCTGGACCGAAAAATCAGATGGTTCAGGGATGCCCTTTAGCTATATATTGGATTAATCTTTTAGCGTCTGCTAAAAAGGCGCCCAAATAGCAAGTCCGCCGAGTGAATGTGTGAAAGTCTGGGCATGGCACCGTTGGCGCGTATAGTATCGGGAAGTACCTAATATTTTATCATAGGATACAGTATACATTCCTGTTTACAGCTGCCAATTTACTTGAAAGTAGCAATGGCTAACTCATGACTGAAAAGCTTGTCTTCATGTGAGATTTTAGATAGAATTACAGAAAATTTTTGTGGCCCGAAGACAAACTCATTACTTACGGCCTAATTCCAAGAGCTTTATGCATCAGAATATGTATAGTGAGAAAGGTTTATTGAAGAGAGGAAGTCAGGTCATGGCAGACATGATCGGGAACGCTATGGTGTACCACTGGCGTGTGTGGTAACGCTGAATAAACAAACCAGAGACCACGCAGAAGACTACAAACAGCTATCTTCAAGCTTGAGAGATAGAAATCTGCACAAGATCCGTTCGTACAGACAGCCAGTCAGTTGACCAACTTTTCCTTCCAATCGCAATCTCCCGTCCACTGTAGCATTTACCCACGTGTAAAATTCTTAAAGCCTGGATTTACCAACTGTCAAGGAAGTTTTACGTAGTTTTTGTACCTTGACGATGGTTTTCAGAAGATGTTCTTGCTTCACTCTGGCAGTTTCGCTGATCATGCTAATCTTAAGCAAATAAGTCAGCGGAATCCAAGAATGCTGAACTTTTATGCACTGTCAGTACCATACACTGCATGACTATGTAAGGAAAGCTATAGTAAGACGTTGAGAAAGCCAGAGTCACCCTTAGATCTGCATCACCTCAGAAGGAAATAATGCCCAATCTTATGGAGAGCGAGTTTCAACTTTTTACTTACCTTCCACAACTCGCGATTCACCTGCAGCCCTCGCTGCCACCTCGTCCACGAGATCTTCGAAGTTCGTCAGAGACTGTTGTACTGAAGTCTGCACAGAGCTCACCACCTTCCGTGTGAAGTCCGCTAAAGCTGTGACCGCGCGTTTCCCGTCTGCGGCGACGACCCCAGAGGCAGTGTAACAAGACCACAGTCGACCTCTTAATCTTTCCATTGTGACTTCGACAACCTGCAAATAGTATTTGTGTATCTCATTATCACCAAAAATCTTAGCTGTCAGTACGTGAATTTCAGAGGTTGTCAACCATAGTATTTTAACTGTAACTTAACTGCTACTGTTCTTGCTAAACATGAATAATGAAAACTCCTGTGCTAAAAGAACCGTTGAACATTACTGAAAGTTTTCATTTTAGTGGTTAGAAATCTAAGAAAGATTTGTTAAAGGAATAAACCGTTTGGAAAAGCCAATTATCTGTTTAACAGTACATAGTACCACTGTTTTGAAAAATCCTTGATTGTTTCAGCATTACTGTGCTCATACAAAACCCAATGCAGATTTTAGGAACATGTATGTCCTCAACGAACTGACAAATACCAGAAAATTTAACGGCTTGATTGAGGGTAGGCTACGCTTCTCGTCTTCTAGACTAGCCGAATTTATTACTCCTCTGCTAGAAACACCACAGATCAATGATGCCGAGGAAAGGGAGCACTAAACTGTATTGACATAGCATATCCACAGGCAACCACTTAATTGAAGTATTCGAGAACTGAATATAGCTGGCCACCAGTACACTCACCAGATACGAGATTGGTGCAATCTCAGTAGGAAATCTTTGATTCCTGTACAGAAGGATTTCTCTGAAGAAAGGGTAACGGCGCAGACTGCTAAATAAGTTTTAACTTTTCGGGATACAGACTGCAGTTTCAAATTTTTAGTCGCTAGCGTTTACTCCTAAGGCTGCCTTTAAGTATAACTAAATGGAGGAAAATACTTCCAGTGACATACTTCTCCGCTCATACGCTGTACAGTGCACAGGGCCAGCGAGAATCAATGAAAATGCGATGAAGGCGTCAAATGAGGCTAATAAGGAAATAACTGTATTAACTTTTCAGTACGTCGCTTAATTAAGTGCCCTGTCAGGGACTGCAAGATACTCGTGCCTACATGAAGATACATCTTATAACATTGTTGCTTAGATTGCAGATATCGGTGACAGCGAACGAAAATGTTAGAAATTAATCACTAACAAAAATATTAAATCCGATGGAAATTAATTTAAACTTTTCAACATTAGAACTAATTTCCTACAAATACATACGAAGAGATCCTTACTTTGTTCGGAGATTCCTTCAAAATCGGCCACCTCCTCTCTGCTTCTATAATGCGTCCACTTACAGCGCGATCTGCGATGCCGATCGGAATCCTGAAAAGCCACCCTAAGATACGACCCGGTTTGGCAGCACTTCTTGCTGTACGTTCGACAGCACTTAGCGACCACTTAGCTGCAGGACTTCCCTCCTTTACTCTTTGCCAGGCGAGCTTAGATTTCTCTAACATCGCTTTAATAACCGGAATATCAATTAGCAGGCATACAGTGAGAAGCGAGGGAACCTTCCCTTGCTCGCTATCATATGGCAATTCGGAAGCAGGTGGCGTAGATGTTGCCATTGATTTATCTGTTTGCGAGTCTGGAGTCATTTCAACCACAGTAGTTCCAAATTAGTCCAGATTACAAACACTGGAATAAAGACAAGAAGTGTAGCTATAACGTAACTGCTGTACTTTAAACTCAATCTTCTTACTTTTTCTTAAGTTACTACCTGTTACTGATAGAAAGTAGTTCACGTATAGGTAGCCAACCCAACACACTACATTCACTAGTTGCGGTGCACACGATTTTGTATGAACAGAACTTCCTAAATGTCTCTCACGGCCGCTGCAGCGCTAGTGTCGATTTGCAGTCCACAAGAAACTTTGAAAAATGCATCCGTTAAAAGTGAAGCCTTAGTCACAAATCACTCTGTTGATCTGCTACTTTCTGAATTCCGTTTTTTCTTTCAGTATTATTTTTTTAGAATAATAAAGGCCCCTATACATGCGCCAAAAGACCGACCGAAAAGTTGGGCGTGTGCAGCCGTTAATACCGACCGACCGACAAACTTTCCTGTCCGGATGTTGGGCGGTAAGGACCACCCCTCAGCCGATCCCCCACCACTTCTCCCAATAAATTGTGTCTAGTGTGCCGCTGTCGTGCAAACCGCCCGACGAAAGTTCGCCTTTAGTCACAGTTTGTGCGAGAAATGCAGCAATACAGATGCATTTTTTTCACTTTTTTAATGGATCCATAATGGTTTCGTTTGTCACATAGAGAAAATGAAAGTACGACGACCTTCTGTATTTCAGCTCTTGCGTTATATTTCCGATACTTTGTTGTTGTTGTGGTCTTCAGTCCAAAGAGAGGTTTGATACAGCTCTCCATACTACTCTATCCTGTGTAAGCCCTTTCATCTTCGAGTAACTACTGCAACCTACAACCCTCTGAATCTGCTTACTGTATTCCTCTCTTGGTCTCCCTCTACGATTTTTACCCTCCAAACTGCCCTCCAATACTAAATTGGTGATCCCTTGATGCCTCAGAATGTGTGCTTACAACTGATCCCTTCTTTTAGCCAGGTTGTATCACAAATTTCTTTTCTCTCCAATTCTATTCAGTACCCACTCATCTTCAGCATTCTTCTGTAGCCCCACATTTCAAAAACTGTTTATCGTCCATGTTTCATTTCCTTACAGGCTACACTCCATACAATTACTTTCAGAAAGGACTTCCTGACACTTAAATCTATACTAGATGTTAACAAATTTCTCTTCTTTAGAAACGCCTTCCTTGCCATTGCGGCTCTACATTTTACATCCTCCCAACTTCGACCATCATCAGTTATTTTGCAAAACTCATTTATTACTTTCAGTGTCTCATTTTCTAATCTAATCCCGTCAGCATCACCGGATTTAATTCTACTACATTCCATTATCCTCGTTTTGCTTTTGTTGATGTTCATCTTATATCCTCCTTTCAAAATACTGTCCATTCCGTTCAACTACTCTTCTAAGTCCCTTACTTCTGATACTTATAGGAAATGAAAACTAAACATCGAAATGTCAACATTCAATGGACGTTAATTCATAGTATATACCGGGTGATCAAAAAGTCAGTATAAATTTGAAAACTGAATAAATCACGGAATAATGTAGATAGAGAGGTACATATTGACACACATGCTTGGAATGTCATGGGGTTTTATTAGAACCGAAAAAATACAAAAGTTCAAGAAATGTCCGACAGATGGCGCTTCATCTGATTAGAATAGCAATAAATAGCATAACAAAGTAAGACAAAGCAAAGATGATGTTCTTTACAGGAAATGCTCAATATATCCACCATCATTCTTCAACAATAGCACTGTACAGCATGTCCGGAGTTATGGTGAGGCACTGGCGTCGGATGTTGTCTTTCAGCATCCCTAGAGATGTCGGTCGATCACGATACACTTGCGACTTCAGGTAATCCCAAAGCCAATAATCGCAATGACTGAGGTCTGGGGACCTGGAAGGCCAAGCATGACGAAAGTGGCGGCTGAACACACGATCATCACCAAACGACGCGCGCAAGAGATCTTTCACGCGTCTAGTAATACTTTGTTTTTTCTTTTTTGGTTCTAATAAAACCCCATGTTATTCCAAGCATGTGTGTCCATTTTTACCTCTCTATCTACATTATTCCGTGGTTTATTAAGTTTTCAAATTTATACTGCCTTTTTGATCACCCTGTACTTGCTTCATGTATTAAAAACTTTCCTGCCTGCATTCAAGCCCTCTGCTATGAGGAGCAAAATGTGGAATAATTTTTAAAGTTCTAACAGCGGCTATATGCTTCATTTCTTATGGATCTGTTGCTGCATTTATCAGAAGATGTACACCACAGCCATGTGTAGTCTTTCTTCTTCGAATGTGAAATGAGTTTCTTAAACTTACAGGTCATTTTTATGCTACGTACATAAATAAATTAATAACCTTTACATGAACGTCTTTTGTACTTTATTTTGCTTTACCATGACGTATTTCCTCAGTCAACTACAAATCACGTAGAAGCTCTCATGGATCATTTTAGTTAATAACTGTGTGGATACAGCAGCAATGATTCTAAGGTCCCATTAATTTCTGCCAGTGGCTAGACATAGTGATGTAGCTAACAGTGTCTTCTCGCAGCTTACATCTTCTCCCATTACCATTCTTTTCCATTAAAATGGTTTGATGAGACGCTCAACAGCCCCGAAATGAATGTTCACCCATTTTTAAGTAATTACGAAAATCATCGACTCCCAGCTGCTTCAACAGTAGAATGTGAGTGAATTTCTTTCCTTGCGTTCTAGCCCAGTCAATTGGTTTTAAAAACAGTAATTTTTCTACCAATTTTGCCGAAGTATTTTTCTCAGAGTTTCTATATGTTTCTTGTGGTTCTGAATCAGAATTTCAAGTTTGCTGCCTATCGGCTTCAAAACGAAAAACGCAAAAAATTTAAAATTTTCACACTTTTCTCAGTTTTTTACTTTTATATCGAAAACTATGCGTTCTTCGTAGGTAATCACTCAGCACAAAACTAAAGTAGATAAAATTTCCTACAAAACCCACGAATCAGGTTTTATTTTCTGACGAGCGTTATGGACGCTAGAGCGCGCTGAAAAGCAGCGATTTTTTTGGCCTTCTGCGGAAACGCCGGCCGCTGTGGCCAAGCGCTTCTAGGCGCTTCAGTCTGGAACCGCTCTGCTGCTGCGGTCGCAGGTTCGAATCCTGCCTCGAGCATGGATGTGTGTGATGTCCTCAGGTTAGTTAGGTTTAAGCAGTTCTAAGTCTAGGGGACTGATGACCTCAGATGTTAAGTCCCATAGTGCTTAGAGCCATTTTTTTCTCCGGAAACGACGAAAACACCCACTTCCACCCGTCACAATTCATAAATTATACATGTTATCAACAAAGCCTCCAGATCCACGTGAAAGTGCATTAAATTTCCTGCAAGAGTCATCGGTAACATTCAATTGTCTCATCAGCCAAAAGTTCCTCTCAACTGTCTATCTCTCATAGACGCCTTACTTTCGATGTACTACGATTTAAAAGAGGTATTTTGAGTAAATTGATGGGAAATCATGTTTGATGAAAATATTAAAAAATTGTATTTACAGCATATTAGTTACATGACACCAAACACAAAGATGAATATGAAATCAGTATGTAGTCATGAGTCATGGAATGAGTGAATGACGAGCCCATTATTGGGTCATCACTTCGAGTAGATTCTCAATCTAGAAAAGAAAGAAGGCACTTTGAATATGGATACAAAACATGGATAAGCTGAATAATGAACTTTCTGTACTGATGTCACGTACGCAGTCTTTTTAGTCTCCTCCGTTTGGCTGTTGGTGGTTTGAGCAATGTTTCTTCGGCTGTAGAAGGGCCAGATGAAGGGTCGTGAGCAACGGAAAAACATCAGTGGCTGTAGAATGTCCAGACTGAACAGTGAGTTGTTGCTGTTCTTCAGCAGGAAAAACTCTAATCTAATGATTAAGGTTATGACAGAGAAAAATTGATTAGTCAAGATGGATAATGCTGCAAAATATTATACTACTGGCCATTAAAATTGTTACACCACGAAGATGACGTGCTACAGACGCGAAATTTAACGGACAGGAAGAAGATGCTGTGATATGCAAATGATTACCTTTTCAGAGCATTCACACGAGGTTGGCGCCAGTGGCAACACCTGCAACGTGCTGACATGAGGAAAGTTTCCAACCGATTTGTCATACACAAACAGCAGTTGACCGGCGTTGCCTAGTGAAACGTTGTTGTGATGCCTCGTGTAAGGAGGAGAAATGCGTACCATCACGTTTCCGACTTTGATAAAGGTCGGATTGTAGCCTATCACGATTGTGGTTTATCGTATCGCGACACTGCTGCTCGCGTTGGTCGAGATCCAATGAATGTTAGCAGAATATGGAATCGGTGAGTTCAGGAGGATAATACGGAACGCCGTACTGGATCCCAACGGCCTCGTATCACTGGCAGTCGAGATGACAAGCATCTTATCCGCATGGTTGTAACGGATCGTGCAGCCATGTCTCGATCCCTGAGTCAACAGATGAGGACATTTGCAAGGCAACAACCATCCGCACGAACAGTTCGACGACGTTTGCAGCAGCATGGACTATCAGCTCGGAGACCATGGCTGCGGTTACCCTTGACACTGTATCACAGACAGCTTTCTCTCGGCTTTTTTTTTTTTTTTTTTTTTTTTTTTAACCAAAACAGCCAAGGCAAACCCCCGTCCTTGTTTCTCTGGAAAACCAACGGGATCTCGTAGAACATAAACACAATGAACTAAAGACAAACACTTCACAGCAACAGGACGACTGTGTAATCGTGGTGCGAGTGTAACGGCAGTTGAAGCGTAACACCAGACTGCCTGAAGGTGGCACCGCATGCAAAGCGGCGCCGAGTCAGCCAAGAAGACGGCGGACTGCTCGTGGCCTTTACATACGCATTTGCGGCTAGCAGGAAGGACACGGAAAAAATTGCTTTCATAATTTCTTTTCGCACTTTGATAGAAACTTTCACATGATATAAAACCTAAATTTGTAAATATTCCTGGCTGTTCAATTAGGTTATTAGTTTCGTGTTTTACACGACATATCATACGACAACTTTCGGAATATAAGGTGAACATTGGAAACAACCACATTGCTGGACTATTTGAAATCGGACGTATTACCTGTTGAATTTCGTCTCAGAAGCTTCAGTTGCGTTTATTCAATGGTTTTTCTGACGTTTCGCCAGCACAGCTGGCTAACATGCCAGGTTCGCTCTCCGTTGCTATTGGCGGAATGGAGAGGGAACCTTTGAAAATGTCAGCCACTCGTGCTAGTGAAACGTCGTCCAAAGATCCCGAGACGAAAGCCTCAACAATTTTATACTAGGAATTTATTTAATCAAGGGGGAGACTTTGACATGTTTTGACGAATTAGAAACTTATTTTTATAGAATGATGGGAGAAGTATTTAAATTCGTAAATGAACGAAAAAACATCAAAAAATAAAATTTCGCTATTTTCTTTATTTGGTGCAAGATTTATTTGTGTGGACTGGGAAAAAACGATCGGAATGGCCATACATCGTTGTGTTACCGGAAGTACGTACAAGTAAACTGTTTCAGTAACTTTTCTTTCAGGTTGTGCGCTGCCATATGAATTTGACGAATACGAACAGTTTCCTGGTACACAACGAATGAACAGTCCTCGATTAATTCCACGAATTGTCTTTTGCATGTACCATTTTTTTCGAGTCGGGTTCTTGTTGATGAAGACGATAGCAAAGACTTCAGTGGAAATGAAAAATTTCGCGTATCTGTTTCCGTTATTGCTACTGAATAGTACTATTTCAAATGTGAATACTGTTTGATACTATCTGATCAATCGAGGGCTGACTGGTTCAATACTCTGGCATAAGAAGTCAATCCCAGGACATTCTTCTCCTCCATTATGACTGCAATATGCCTGTCGGATATCTATCTCAAACTCCAACAAGAAAACCCTTAAGCAGTAGCTTAGCTATGGTACGGCAGGCGGGTCGCGTGTCCTAGGTGCGTATGGGGCGCAGTTTTGCGACAGGTGGCGTTAAGTACAGGAAGAGCGAAAGAAAAGCGGGAGAAGGGAGTAAGATGAAGAGGGAAGAATAAGAAGAAGAAGAAGGGCTTTATAATGGGAAGAGGACGGACACGCATGAAAGGGAATCATAAGGAGATCAGTATACGAATGTGTTGAGTAACAGTTCTGTACGACCTGTCTTAACCTGGTACAGTGATACTTGCTTTTCTTTCAGTTACTAGCTGGAGTACATTTTTTTTGTTTTGTTTGTTACCGCTTTTCACTGAGTTGTATTGGAACGTATCAAAAAGAATCATGTTGTTGCGAACAATGCGACTATGGAATGTGCGTTGTTTAATATTTTGAACTATGCCGTACAGAAAAGAACTATTGAACGCTACCGTCCTTTGTCTGCCTCTGCCACCAACTGTGCACACCTTAATCACAAAGGTACTCTGCATCTTATCCTGAGACTACATTCCGTTTTAGAAGTCAGAAGGTTATAGCAGACGCAAGAAAATGTGGCCACATTACGAGAGACGTTCAATAAGTAATGCATCAAATTTTTTTCTGAAAGCAGGTTGGTTTTATTTAGTATTCCAATACACCGTATTATGCTCCACTCTTTTGGCTACAAAACCCTGTTTTTCAACATAATCTCCGTTCAATGCAACGGCCTTACAGGAGGGGAGGGGGGTGGCCTTTATGCCTGTGTGGTACCACTCTACTGGTTGACGTCGGAGCCAACGCCCTGCTGCATCAATAACCTCCGCACCATCCACGTACTGCTTCTCGCGAAGTGCACCTTTCATTGGGCCAAAAAGACGAAAGTCGTAATTTGCGAGACCAAGGCTATAGGGCTGATGAAGAAGAACAGCCCAGTGAAGTTTTGGGAGCTTCTCTCGGGTGCGCGGACTTGGATGAGGCCCTGTGGAGAAGGAGAAGTTCGTTAGCTTTTTCGAGAGGACGAACATGTTGAAGTTGATTCTTCAGTTTCCTGCGGGTAGCACTATACACTTCAGAGTTAATCGTTCCACCATGAGCGAGGACGTCAAACAGAATAACCGGTTTAGACTACAAGAAGATCATCGTCATGACTTTACAGGCTGACGGTGCGGCTTTGAACTTTTTCTTCGCAAGAGAAGTGGTGTGGCATCATTCCATGGATTGTTGCTTTGTTTCCGTTTAGAAGTAATGAACCTATGTTTCATCAACCGTGAAGATGTTCGACAAAAAATGACACGATCAGCCTCGTAACGTACAATAATTCCGCACAGAGGGTCCTTCGTTGCTCTTTATGTTCTATAAGGGGGCGAGGAACTCAGAGGGCACACACCTTTGAGTACTCCAACTGGTGGACTAATGTGTCAGCACTACCAACAGGAGGACGACGGTTCAATCCCGCGTCCGGCCATCCTGATTTAGGTTTTCCGTGATTTTCCCAAATCGCTCCAGGCAAATGCCGGGATGGTTCCTTTGAAAGGGCACGGCCGACTTCCTTCCCCATCCTTCTCTAATCCGATGAGACCGATGACCTCGCTGTCTGGTCTCCTTCCCCAAAGCAACCCAACCCAACTACCAACAGGGACGTCCAGTTGTGCAGCGAAGTGTTACCCGTCGACCCGTGACCCGTCGATCACGTAGAATGAGAGTCCACGCTTTCCAACACTGCAAGAGTCACGCCTGTGTGCTGGTGTCCAGCACGAGGGAGATCCGACAGGATTGCGCGAAATGCTACGATGATGAAAGACGTCTCGTCCAACGACTCACTGTGCTTTTGTTCTCTGTCAGGTGTGCGTAGACTTTCTACAAGCGTTATGTGAATATTTGCGAAGCTCTAGTATTCTGCCAAAAGAAGCTCAATGACAGCTCTCGGCTTGGAACGCATCTCAGTTACAGACACCATTTTGAAGGCTTCGCATTGCGCCTCCACCTATCGGAACTTCATGAAACTATAGGTGCTAAAGTGCGAATATTTCACGATATCCCACGACAAATTGAGTCATGTTTAGTGTTGAAAATGGTTCAAATGGCTCTGAGCACTATGGGACTTAATATCTATGGTCATCAGTCCCCTAGAACTTAGAATTACTTAAACCTAACTAACCTAAGGACATCACACACATCATGCCCGAGGCAGGATTCGAACCAGCGACCGTAGCGGTCACGCGGTTCCAGACTGAAGCGCCTAGAACCGCACGGCCACACCGGCCGGCAATTTAGTGTTGCAATATCAGCAAAAGCTAACGATATGATTATCACGAAAACCTGCAATGCGTTTATATCTGTAATGCAATAATGTTGTTAGTTAATTAAATAAAAGCAAGGAAATCATTTTTGTGATTCGTGACTGTTATGTCGTATGGCATGAAGAGAAATGCAAACTAGAGAGCAACATGCGTATGTGAACAAATAGGGGCAAATATCTTAAATATATACATATACGTGGTGTGTGCTCTCTCAGAGGGTAATCCGTGCAGTTGCAATCACCACTGTGTCACGATGGCTCAGTGGTCAGAGCCTCTGCCACATAAGCCAGCGACCTGGGACCGAATCCTGATCCAATACAAATTTGCAACTTCCCCATTGGTTTCAGTCAGTGTCCACTACCCGCCAATGTCTGTAATTCCTTTGTGTCTTAAATATATACAGACGAAGTATTGCTACAGCTGGATGCCCAGATTCTCTATTCATTAGTGATGTGTGTCGTGCACTTTAAAGACTACCAGTTATTGGATAAATATTGGAAGTGGAAGCCGTTGCCTGCAGTTGCAATGTGCAATACCGCTGTGATTTAATTTGATAAGGTAAAACTGCGTTTTAATATTTAAAATGAAAGCAATGTCTCAGAGAATCATTTGTAAACCTCATTCCAAAGAGATAATATTATTACTACTGCAAACACTTGGCCTGCCTCAGAATTTTGCATTAAAATACTATTTAAGGAATTTCATCTGAGGAACTAGGTTTCTGTTTTGTTTTAAAGGTGTAGTACAAACTCCTGCATGTATACGTACACTGCTCATTGAAAGTTTTAATAACACTAATCGCATTTGAACACTGAACTGTATCAATGGTAACAAGTAAAAATTTGTGTTAGACGGCGATTCGAATCCGCGTATATACTGATGAGTCAAAAAAATATGACCAGCTGCTTAATAGCTTGTTTGTTCGCCTTTGGAACTAAATACAGCACTGATTCTGCTTATCAGGGATCCGACAATTTGTTGGTAGGTTTGTGGAATTATGTGGCCTTAGATGTCTACGTACAGGTCATATAATTCGCGTACACAACGGGCCGCTGATTTACGTACCGGTGATGGCACCAGATTGCAACCCGGATGGATTCCGTAGGATTTAGATCAGGTGAATTTGGTCGCCAAAACATCAGCGCGAGTTCACAATAATGCTCTTCAAACCACTGTAGCACGATTTTGGCTCCGAGACACGGACAATTATGCGCCCGAAAGATGACATCGCCGTCGGGCAAGACACCAAATTGTTCAAATGGCTCTAAGCACTATGGGACTTAATATCTGAGGTCATCAGTCCCCTAGAGTTAGAACTACTTAAACCCAACTAATCTAAGGACATCATATACATTCATGCCCGAGGCAGGATTCGAACCTGCGACCGTAGCGGCAAGACATCAAGCATGAAGGGATGCAAGCGGTTCGCAGCTGTTAGCGTGTCTTCGAGTACTACCACAGGTCCCATGCATGGACAGGAGAATGTCTCCTATAGCATAATACTGCGTCCACCAGCCTGCGTCCGTGGCGCGTTGCACATTTCGAGCCGCCGTTTATCTCGATGACGGCGTTTGTGGAGACGACCATCGACCCAGTGCAGCAAAAATGTGACTCGCACGAAGAGCTGACACGTTTCCATTGATCGGCGGTCGAATCCCGATGGTCCCGTGTCCACTGCAATCGTAACTGACGATGTCGTTTGGTTCAACATGTGAAAACGTACGAGTGATCTGCTGCGGTGCTCTTTCGTCAGAGATGCCACAAATAACCATCAATCCTACTTGACAGAGTGGACAAGCCTCAGAACCCCACGTTCTGTGAAGAGTCGTGGACGTCCAACCATTTAGCGTCTAGTGGTAGTTTCACTGTCCTTCTACCTCATTCCGTGGATGTCACGACATTGACACTTGAACGTTCGACCAGCTTCATCGTTTTCGAGACAATCGTTCACAGGACCTATGTAATAATAATCTGCTCTTAGTCAAAGTTGCTTATCTCAAAGGATTTCCCCATTTGGTGCCCGTATCTTCGTTAGGGTCATCCCCCATCCAGGTTTGCTTCGCTGATGTACCTCCACTGTCGCAGTGGGCAGTGGTCATAACAATGATCCTGTCTTTCAGTGTGCAGGCACACCATACCCAGAGTCTAAATGGAACCAGGGACTGCAAATAATAGGTTCATGGGTAGGTGTCGCTACGTCAGTAGAGAGTAACAATTAGGAAATTTGAGTCGCAAGGGGAGCGTGCTCGAATGGACGAGGCCGTTACGGCGACCGTTCTCGTAAAGAGGGAAATGTGGTTTGGAATTGCGGCCCGGCACAAATTTACACCTGTTACCATTGATACATTTCAGTGCCCAAACGCAGCTAACGCCATTAAAGCCTTGAATGATTGGTTATATGGCCGCTGGATCGGGCGACAATGCTTTGTGCTTGTGTATATGGTAGAAAAGAAGGACTATTTTGTGAACAATTCCTCATTTCATGTTAAACACCACCTTTTGCTGTTCTTATGCCTGTGTAGGTACATGATGAAAGACCCCCAGGATATCGTAAAGTTAATATTTATTAAAAAACAAAAAATGAAACACCGATCGAACATAGGAGTTGGCAAAGACGTTAATTATGAATGCGTGGTAAGGCGCAGACAAACTAGAAAACATTAATTCAATTTTTTGTACAGTTTTTTGTTTTTACTCACTCTCTCTCGTGTGTAGAATGACGATGAAGATGTACGATTTTAAACGAGTTCTATGTACCAGATGTGTGCATGAGTAATCGTATATTGAACAACAGTATCAAATATTTTTTATTTATTGATGTGAAGTGAAAACCATGTGAGGAGGATTTTTGTGATCATGATAAGGGCCGGTGTTCCCGGAGTCCGCTGCCTGCAACTACAATTGAAATGTAAGCAAGGTCCGATAGCCAAGAAAAATTCAGATAAGCACAGACATTTCTATAACTCAGTCGTATTATATGCTACAAAATGTGTTTTCATATGAATATTCAGTAATACTTCGTAGAGGTAATATTTTATTTTTTATTTTTCATTGTTTTTAATATTACAACACAGGCCTTACCGCAGTGGTAACACTGGTTCCCGTGAGATCACCGAAGTTAAGCGCTGTCGGGCTTGGCTAGCACTTGAATTGGTGACCGTTTGAGTCTATGCAGCACTGTTGGCAAGCGAGAAGCACTCAACCCTTTTGAAGTCAACTGAGAAGCTACTTAACTGAGGAGTAGCGGCTCCCGCCACAAAAACTGGCAACGGCTGGGAGGGCGGTGTGATGACTATATTCCCCTCCACAGCGGCATCCAGTGACGTCCATCCACTAAGGATGACACGGCGGTCGATCGGTACCGTGGGACCTTTCGAGGCCTGTTCGGGCGGAGAGTTTTCTCTTGTACTTGCTTCGGAAGCAAAGTAATCACAGAGCTTTATGTTTACAACAACGCAACACTTACAAAACTCTTCAAGGAATGGGGGTGTCTGCAAAGTATCGGTCGAGAGGCAAGCGACCAATCTTTTCATGCACTGGTTGTGTTCGTAAATTCCCGTGTCCGGGTATCTCCCCATGCCGACTCCAGCCGCTACATCATCACGGAGCGAACTGTGGGGACTCTGTCTACAGGTGCAATTGCTACTGCTCAGTATGCATTAAAGACATTTTAATATTCTTGAAAGTGATATGGGACTGATACATCAGTATTTGATGGGGAGGTTAGTGATTGGTGGGACAGCAGCCCAGTCCGAGTAGTAGTGGGGTAAGGGGACACTTTTGCTATCAAATTGATAAGCAAATTAATTAAATTGAGCAATTAAATACCCCCACTACTCTGCCCCCACCTGTATAACGTCATGTGTTTTCCTGAGCTCTATGGTCGCAGGTTCGAATCCTGCCTCGGGCATGGATGTGTGTGATGTCCTTAGGTTAATTAGGTTTAAGTAGTTCTAATTTCTAGGGGACTGATGACCTCAGATGTTAATTCCCACAGCCCTCAGAGCCATTTGAACCATTTTTTCCTCAGCTGGCACATGGGTCCCTCTCCCCGCCCATTTATTTATTTTGGTTGGGAAACTGAAGTAAAGATCAGTCCTGATTACGTAATTAAAGTTCGGTCCTAATTATACAACTATGTGTGTAGTGATACACAAGGAGTGTCTAAAATCACAATACAGCTCAAAAATTGACGATGCCATACAACCGGTGTTATCCTGCTGGGAAAAATCTCACAATAACACTCGAAACTAGTGGCAGACATACTCAAACTTAATCCTTCATATACAAGCTGGTGGTAAAACTGATGGAATGGAATGTACTATCTTTATTTCTGGCAGGAATTGTGTTCAACTGACGAGATGCTTGTGTTGGGCAGCGAAGAGTTTAATAAGTGTATTACTTGCCAGCTTACAGCTGAGGACTGTGTCTATCGATGTTTCATCTCAGAGTTCGTTACAGACCGCTCCTACTGCACTGCTCGACAATCACCCCACAAGCCAGGTGTCGAAATTCAGCAAGGTCAATACACGCTACCACAGCTGATGGAAAATGCTTCACTTTTCTAATTACACATCGAAATTGTTGTGAAAAACAATAGCACTTGGAAACAATGTGCCACAATGCGACACATGTACTGAGGATTGGTAAAAATCTTCGTAATAACACATCTACCGCAAAAACCGATCCCAGAAGATTGCATCAGGAGTGAGGGGCGGCACTTGCAGCTGCGTCCTCCTCGACGGGCGGTCACCAATTAACCAACTTAGAGACAGTCTTACCCTTCCTCCTAACTCCTCTCATCGCTCCCTCTCCTCATCATAGGTAGGGATAGAGTCCTGTTCTATCTTGTCGCTGATGGCCCACAGAGAGATCTTTTCTGTGACACTGATATGCCGTCTCCAGTCTGCAGAAATCAGTCGCAGATAGACAAAAGACAAGAACAGGACGCTTCACACAATATGTTAAACATATTGAAAGTTTACCGTCTAACCTCCTTGCCTAGGGACGCCAGATGAAAGCTAATGTCGTCAAGCCCTGAATGAAAATTGCGCAACATATAACTGGGGAGGGGAGCTTGAGAGCGCTACCTAGAGAGCGTGCCCTTTCTGTACGATACTAAGCAAGGAGCTGGAGGGCTCACACGCTGGTGTGTGGGTCCCTGCATTCTATAGCTTTTATTTTAAATAAATTCCTTTAACTTGACTTCTTTGTGATTTTTAAGGTATGTTAAAGATTGATGACAGTTGATTACCTATTTATTTTAAACATTATCATTCGAATTTTCAGCGATTGCAGCAATTGTTTCGGTTTACAGATATTACAATTTTACAACTTATAGCTCGGGTATATTATATACTAATCTGCACGCACATTTCTACGGGTAAGACGGAATTGCGTTGGCCAAATGTATACCACCAAAGTCTCACAATATTTTACATAGGACATTCACTATGTGAGGAGGATAACGGGCAAACTGGGGACCAGATACTTTAACACTGGGGGTCAAATTTCGGGAATTAAATGAGCACGTTCATTTCCTTACACAATCCGAAACTGGAAATAAAAGAATTAGTACAAATATTCAAATACCTCTCTTCCATGCGTGAACATTGAGACAGACGTACTGAGGGCACGTCTGCTCACTTGCCTGTCTTCTGTAACCTTCCGAATATGGCGGGCACCCGGAGGTCTTCCTGGACCCGGGTGGAGGGGGTGGTCGAACCACTTGGCCGTGACCAACCTCTCCACCCCAAATCTTGCGACACTGGAAAGTCTTTGACTTTCACCTGCCTGTGCTGTCTCTCTGATCCCCTACCCAGGAGTAAGGTTGGCACTACTACACTACAGAACTACTCCCAACAAAGATTTGTCCACGCTTTACGGAAATGGGTGAGGAGGATTAGGAAAGTTCATGTGCAGATTCACATTCACGTACAAGAAATGCATAATACACGACACATATAAATACGTATTATGAAGCCTGACACATTTCTTTCCACGCGTCCACATTGGTTCTGTTGCACCCGCGGCCGGCCGCGTCGTGTAATAAAATTGGCTGCGGAACCGCCTCTGTTTCTATTTCCCGGTGCGAGCGAGCAGCGAAACCTGCTGCTTATAGAGCAGAAACTACTGTACCGTTTCAATATTTCCCAGACAGATTGAATCTCCCTGGAATAGCAACGAAATTCCAGAGAACACTCCAGGTCAGTTTTCAAATGCCTGCTGCTTGGCGAACAGGCTGACTGCAGCCCCTGGAACTGCCTCCTGCCGATCTGGTGGTGGAGTCTTCAGTACAGTATACCCCGAAGAGCATGTGGCTGGGTGGTAAGCTATACCGATGCCAACAAAAGATACACGTACATAATAGGCCGCGACGCCGGCGTCCCTCACAACAAAAGCGAGATAAATGATAGTTATCCTGACCGTGGCTTGTTTGTCTAAAAGGACAGCTGTGACCTCCTATGGAATACACCCACACGACTCCAGTAGGTCCTTTGTTCTGTAAGGAAAACACTTCACTGTAACAATTGTATATAATGTCAATGCACCTCTCATAAAGAAGCATCTATTAGAAAGGAAACCAGAATCGCGACGGTAATAAATAAACTCTCTCCATAAAAACAGTCGAAGTCAGTTTTCTTTTATTTAATAAGCAAAATCGGTGTAGTTTCTACGTTCGACTGCAGGATGCAGTTCGTATCTTTCTCCTTCCCCCGCTGCCTTTATTTTGCGACATCCAACGCCACGAAAAAAAAAAAAAATTAAAAAAAATCTACAGCACCACCACTGACTACAGATCAAACTACAGAGGTCGGGCTACACACCCCCCAATACAAGTCCACCCTGGTTAAAATTGAAAAAAAAAGTTCCATTATTATGCTGCGAAAACTACCGATCACTGCAGAATGTCCTCTTTATTTCGAAACCGTCATTGGAGTAAACAAAATGAGAGTTTAAACTCTCATGAAAAATCATCTGTGCTCAGCAATTTCTTTGAGCTTGATGGACAAATCACACGACCTGAGAGCGTCTCTCACGTTCAAATCAGCCTCTGTAAATAAATTGTGATGCATGTATTTATTAAAACATTTCAGACATGTGAAATAACACTACCGAATACAGACTTTCACGCCATTTGCTTACGTCAGAGAAAACACAATCATTTTATGTTCGACAACAAGAAGCTATAATTCAAGACGACATTGCTGTTTTGTACACTACGCAGGTCCAGTTTTATGAACGCAATGCTATATCACACTGGCCTTTACGAAACAAATCATGACAGCCTGCCTTGTAATTGTAATTGAACCTCCTATACGATTTTACAGCGTCTCTTTCTCCCGATACCTCGAAAAGAAATACCATCTGCATGCTCACATTTGACATTTCTGCTCCATAACTCCCCTCTGCTGACCTCCTGTAAAGTTTCTGTCATCCAGCAATCAATTGCAATAGCAGCAGATTCTTGAATTCTGCTTTGCAAGCAATTTGATCATCACAGCCAGCTTCATGCAATCTACTCACATGTTGGAAAAAACACTATCATTTGTAGGTTCCACAATGAGCTATTATTCAAGTAGTGTGTACTTTACAATTAGAGGATATGAAGTATGAAGTAAAGCAGGACTTGGGGCAATACCTATTTTTAAACACACAATCGAGTACACAATAATAAAAACAGTCATGATTCCACGAGAATAGATACAGCCGATTTCTATTAATTTTACGAGCAAAGTCGGTGTAGTTTTGAGACAACTATCTGCATCCAGACTTAACCAGTTATACCACTCCTTGTAACAGAACTTCCTATAAGATTTTACCACATCTCTCTCTTCCGATGTATCGAAAAAGTAAAACAAATACCATCAGCATGTTGAAATCAAGTGTATTACATACGCACGTATCGCTCCATTGGAGCAGGTGGCCAGTGCTCAAAGTCACTTGCACTGACATGCGTAAAGTTTTGTTGTAGGTAGTGGAGGAAGACCATATCCAACAGACTATTAATCACAAGAGAGGGTTCTTGTATTGCTCTTTCATAAGCATTTTAATACATTGCTTTTTCTTCTGTAACTCATGCAAGCAGTGTATGACAACAACTTTGTACACCGCCATACACTTTGTTTTTCTACCATGACTTCAAGATCTGTGTCAGGTGCTAGACTAATCATTCAGACATTTAGATGCATTGGCTCTCACAGAAAGCTGAACATCGCATGGTGTAAACTATGCAGATCCCAAAACACATAGGATGGTAGAAAAAACACACAGCGATGTTTCTCATTGACAAAAATGTGAAAGACATCACAACATGAGGAAACTGGAAGAGTTTGCGGTATTGTAAAGCATTTTAAAACAGGTCTAAGGTATCTCATCTTCCACAGGGATGGTGTAGCAGATGTCTCAGTGTTCTGTTTTGAAGAGCAATGTTTTCTCATTTTGCAGTCACGTACATGATTACTGTCCTGGTGTTGACCATCGCCTGAAGGTGCTGTTCACAATACACATGAGGTAGTAGAAATAAGAAGAAGATGTACTGTTATCGTTGTTGTTGTTGTTGTTGTTGTGGTCTTCAGACCTGAGACTGGTTTGATGCAGCTCTCCATGCTACTCTATCCTGTGTAAGCTTCTTCATCTCCCAGTACCTACTGCAACCTACATCCTTCTGAATCTGCTTAGTGTATTCATCTCTTGGTCTCCCTCTACGATTTTTACCCTCCACGCTGCCCTCCAATACTAAACTGGTGATCCCTTGATGCCTCAGAACATGTCCTACCAACCGATCCCTTCTTCTAGTCAAGTTGTGCCACAAACTTCTCTTCTCCCGAATCCTATTCAATACTTCCTCATTAGTTATGTGATCTACCCATCTAATCTTCAGCATTCTTCTGTAGCACCACATTTCGAAAGCTTCTATTCTCTTCTTGTCCAAACTATTTATCGTCCATGTTTCACTTCCATACATGGCTACACTCCATACAAATACTTTCAGAAACGACTTCCTGACACTTAAACCTATACTCGATGTTAACAAATTTCTCTTCTTCAGAATTGCTTTCCTTGCCATTGCCAGTCTACATTTTATATCCTCTCTACTTCGACCATCATCAGTTATTTTGCTCCCCAAATAGCAGAACTCCTTTACTACTTTAAGTGTCTCACTTCCTAATCTAATTCCCTCAGCATCACCCGACTTAATTCGACTACATTCCATTATCCTCGTTTTGCTTTTGTTGATGTTCATCTTATATCCTCCTTTCAAGACACTATCCATTCCGTTCAACTGCTCTTCCAAGTCCTTTGATGTCTCTGACAGAATTACAATGTCATCGGCGAACCTTAAAGTTTTTATTTCTTCTCCATGGATTTTAATACCTACTCCGAATTTTTCTTTTGTTTCCTTTACTGCTTGCTCAATATACAGATTGAACAACATCGGGGAGAGGCTACAACCCTGTCTTACTCCCTTCTCAACCACTGCTTCCCTTTCATGTCCCTCGACTCTTATAACTGCCATCTGGTTTCTGTATAAATTGTAAATAGCCTTTTGCTCCCTGTATTTTACCCCTGCCACCTTCAGAATTTTAAAGAGAGTATTCCAGTCAAAAGTGTCAAAAGCTTTCTCAAAGTCTACAAATGCTAGGAATGTAAGTTTTTTCCTTTCCTTAATCTAGCTTCTAGGATAAGTCGTAGGGTCAGTATTGCCTCACGTGTTCCAATATTTCTACGGAATCCAAACTGATCTTCCCCGAGGTCGGCTTCTACCAGTTTTTCCATTCATCTCTAAAGAATTCGCGTTAGTATTTTGCAGCTGCGACTTATTATACTGATAGTTCCGTAATTTTCACATCTGTCAACACCTGCTTTCTTTGGGATTGGAATTATTATATTCTTCTTGAGGTCTGAGGGTATTTCGCCTGTCTCATACATCTTGCTCACCAGATGGTAGAGTTTTGTCAGGACTGGCTCTCCCAAGGCTGTCAGTAGTTATAGTGGAATTTTGTCTACTCCCGGAGCTTTGTTGCGACTCAGGTCTTTCAGTGCTCTGTCAAACTCTTCACGCAGTATCATATCTCCCATTTCGTCTTCATCTACATCCTCCTCCATTTCCCTAATATTGTCCTCAAGAACATCGCCCTTGTATAGATCCTCTATGTACTCCTTCCACCTTTCTGCTTTCCATTCTTTGCTTAGAACTGGGTTTCCATCTGAGCTCTTGATATTCATACAAGTGGCTCCTTTTTCTCCAAAGGCCTCTTTAATTTTCCTATAGGCAGTATCTATCTTACCCCTAGTGAGATAAGCCTCTACATCCTTACATTTGTCCTCTAGCCATCCCTGCTTAGCCATTTTGCACTTCCTGTCGAACTCAGTTTTGAGACGTTTGTATTCCTTTTTGCCTGCTTCATTTACTGCATTTTTATATTTTCTCCTTTCATCAATTAAATTCAATATTTCTTCTGGTACCCAAGGATTTCTACTAGCCCTCGTCTTTTCACCTACTTGATCCTCTGCTGCCTTCACCACTTCATCCCTCAAAGCTACCCATTCTTCTTGTACTGTATTTCTTTCCCCCATTCCTGTCAATTGTTCCCTTATGCTCTCCCTGAAACTCTGTACAACCCCTGGTTCTTTCAGGTTATCCAGGTCCCATCTCCTTCAATTCCCGCCTTTTTGCAGTTTCTTCAGTTTCAATCTACAGTTCATAACCAATAGATTGTGGTCAGCGTCCACATCTGCCCCTGGAAATGTCTTACAATTTAAAACCTGGTTCCTAAATCTCTGTCTTACCATTATATAATCTATCTGAAACCTGTCAGTATCTCCAGGCTTCTTCCATGTATACAACCTTCTTTTATGATTCTTGAACCAAGTGTTAGCTATGATTAAATTGTGCTCTGTGCAAAATTCTACCAGGCGGCTTCCTCTTCCGTTTCTTAGCCCCAATCCATATTCACCTACTACGTTTCCTTCTCTCCCTTTTCCTACTGACGAATTCCGGTCACCCATAATTATTAAATTTTCATCTCCCTTCACTATCTGAATAATTTCTTTTATTTCATCATACACGTATTCATTTCTTCATCATCTGCAGAGCTAGTTGGCATATAAACTTGTACTACTGTAGTAGGCATGGTCTTCGTGTCTATCTTGGCCACAATAATGCGTTCAGTACGTTGTTTGTACCAGCTTACCTGCACTCCTATTTTTTTATTCGTTATTAAACCTACTCCTGCATTACCCCTATTTTATTTTGTAATTATAACCCTTTATTCACCCGACCAGAAGTCCTGTTCCTCCTGCCACCGAACTTCACTAATTCCCACTATATCTAACTTTAACCTATCCATTTCCCTTTTTAAATTATCTAACCTACCTGCCCGATTAAGGGATCTGACATTCCACGCTCCGATCCGTAGAACGCCAGTTTTCTTCCTCCTGATAACGACATCCTCTCGAGTAGTCCCCGCCCGGAAATCCGAATGGGGGACTATTTTACCTCCGTAATGTTTTACCCAAGAGGATGCCATCATCATTTAACCATACAGTAAAGCTGCATGCCCTCGGGAAAAATTACGGCCGTACTGTTATCATATTGGTGAAAAAGAAATGTGGAGGGTATTGCAGCATATGGAAATAGCAGCACTGAGGAACGCTTCCAAACAACAGTCTGAAGGTGATGACCTCTACATTTAATCCCATGCTCCACAATGACAAGTAGCAGATACCCATATTCTGCCAAGGTGCTCTCCATCTCAAAGAACTGGTGCCAATCAATCACTATGTGGTAAACAAAGCATACCAGTGGACGGATGGGATCGGAGAGACACTGTTAATATGGGATAATGTACCGTAATATTCACCACAGTTGACAGAGCAATCAGTTTTAGCAGTTTTACCAGTTGTTCCGAAATTTCAGCACCAGTCAAAGAAAAAGCAGAATGCTTCCCAATTTGCCGCGCGGGATTAGCCGAGCGGTCTGAGGCGCTGTGCTCGTCCCGGCGGAGGTTCGAGTCCTCCCTCGGGCATGGGTGTGTGTGTGTCTGTCCTTAGGATAATTTAAGTTAAGTAGTGTGTAAGCTTAGGGACTGATGACCTTAGCAGTTTAGTCCCATAAAATTTCACACACTTTTTTTTTTTTTTTTTTTTTTTTTTTTTTTTTTTTTTTTTTTGCTTCCCAATTTCTGTATCATTGCTAAATCCCCTGTCCACTACTTTCCAAGTACCATATACTAGATTACTAGATTGCGAATGCAGATATATAACTGTGCTGTACATCCAAATGGTCATATCCACCAAAATATACCAGGCAGCTTCCTATACCGACGGAATTAGGTTATCTACACATTTCCAGCAAATTGATCATAATGCAGAATTTGCGATTACAGCTCTTTGTCTGTATGGGTGGGTCTCGCAGAGCATTCTTGCATTCGTAGGATAAATTCAGAGATTGACAGATCTCACCAAATTTCCAAGACCAATCCTCCCTGCAATATGGTTGCGAATTTAATCTGCAACTGACCAGGAGTAGGAAGGTCCTATAGTCACTACATTCCACGTCTCATGAAGGAACAGAGCGAGCTGTATCCATAAATGCTGCTCAGCGAGGTCTGTTACTTACCCACAGCACCTTTCTAAGTGCACAAGATCTCTCCAGATACATGCATATTGTGGGGGGTAGCACTGAAAGGTGGTTACACTGAGTCACAGCGCCAGAGATCGCGCCAAAGAGTTCTATTCCGCCGCCTCCACTGGCAGTGCTTGTTCAGAAGTTGTGGTGGTTAGTGCTTTGCTGAGAGGATGTTGATAGCTGTACTATTTGACACCAAGTCGTGTGCAGTTGTTTTGATGGGCTAGACAGCAGATGATGTTCGAATGGAGATGTTGTAATGATCAGAGTGTATTTTTAGTCAATATATATGAAGGTAAAAAACATTTTTTTATTTTTTTTTTTTTATTTCCTAACAATGCCTCTTGGTCACAGGTTCAGTCAACAAAGCATCTGGCTTGTGTTCATGTATTAGACTGTAATTCGGGTTTCTATGTGCAATTATAGTATTTCAGTTTTATTTAATTAATTCAGTGTAAATGGTATTTAAAATATCTTGTCTTATTGACGAAGAACCGTGCCAGATGTGTACGTTGAATCACACTTCCACACACACAACAGTTAGGCCTACACTTGTGCTTTGTTGTTCGTAGTTTTTGTTTCGTAGCTTTTATAGTTGCTGGGGACTTAATTAATTAATTGTGGTAACGGATATTTCCTTTCATTCTTTGTCGTTATTCTATGCAGTCAGATGTCTTGTATACGCGTTTGACAAGGCCAACCGGTTACGAGAAAGCGTAACCGAACAGACAGCTACTAAATCTAAAAAATTAAAATTATTTGCATTATATTTAATTAAGCCCCCATGCACGTGGCGACCGCTGCTTCGGATCGTCCCTTGGAATATTTTTGATAGTAAAAATAGCAGACAGTAGTATTGTTGTAGTAATTTGTAGTTTAGTAATTGTAGTCTATATTGCATGTGTAGATTTGGTAATGAACATTTGTAGTTGTCTTGTCTTTCTTTAATGGTATTTTTGCAGAATTTAATTTTTGATGTCTTGTATACGCATTTGACAATTTTGTGCAATTATGAAGGTTTCAATTGTTCGTTAACCGTGTTTGAGGGAAGCATTTCGTATGAATGGTATTGTTGGTGACAAAGTGTCATATTGTGTGCAATTTTCGTATAGTGACGAGTTTTGTATGTTTTATAAATTATTACGCGATCGATGAAAAAGGCAAAAATGATCGATAGTGAGAATGACGAAATTGTTAACATGGCGAACTCGCCAACACAGGAGAACAGTATGATGAATAATGAAGTAGAAAACAATTTAATAAGCAAGGAAAATAGTCCAGAACCAGTTCAAAACTTTTCACAATTAAAGAATTTTCAGAATACGAGATTAACGACAGAAGATTCTGGAATAGTATCGAACACAGATAGCTTTACAGCTATGACGAAGGAAGCTGGTTTTGAGGGAAATGTTAGGGGCGAAAAGAATTTCGTACCAGTTAATATGGAGCAGTTGATGGGTGCTATATTAAATTTGGGATCACGGATGGGAACAATGGAAACACAGTTAAGATCTGAATTAAAAACAGTGGGATCACAAATAGGAACAATTAGAACTGAGATGGGAACAATGGAAACACAGTTAGACTTACGAATAGGGACATGTTTCAAAAACATGAAAGATGAATTAAAGAAAGAAATTACAGAAGAAGTACAACCGATTTTGAATTCTCACAATAACAGATTAATTGCAATAGAAATTAGACAAAAGGAACAGGATAGAGAACAGGAAGAAAGAGATCGCGTGATAGTACAAAAATTTTCAGAGTTAAATTTACAACGTGCACACGATAAGGAAGAAATATTTGAGAGAATCGAGGAATCCGTAACAAATGACAGAATAAATAACCTAACACAACAATATGAACGGTTACCTACTAAGTGTGTCAATACTGAAACCCGAGTCGCGACACTTATGGAAGACGTAAATAAACAGAAAGAAAAAATTGGTGACTTATCGGAAAGAGTTGAGGAGATTTCAGATAAATTGACAAATCTTAGTTTACATGGGGACAGAGATTCAGATGATACAGCTCCATTGACATTTGCAGAAACAGAAGAGTACCAGAGCATAAATAAACGTGTTGAAAATCAGGGAAAATTTAATGAACGCGTTAAAAGGGAATTTGAGGCATTACGAAAGCAAGACAAACAAATTGAAGGCGAAATCGTAGGAAAAGACAGCAGAAGAAATTGGGAATCACAGATAGCAGAGGGCTTTGAAGAAAATAATTTATTTCATTTACGAGATGCAAGAAGAGAGCGCCAGGCGCGTGAACTTAACAATAATCGACATTCGGACTGGGACAGACGCGGTAGGACTTTGTCGCCACGAGGCGAAAACTTTGACTATAAACACTTTTTAACTGTTCGGAAATTTAAGATCTTTCGCAATTCTAAGAATGACATACATCCATGTTCATGGTTAGATCAATTTATGTAAGCACTTCCACCAAATTGGCCACTAAGTCACAAACTGGAATTTATGAGCGGCTATTTAAGTCCTCAGGGGATTCACTACGCTAAGTGAATATGTACCATAGCGTGCACAGGGCCCCGAGGTGTAGTAGTTTTCTGCACCGCTGCTTACTCTTTTACTATTCTTTATATATATTAAAACAACTCTTCAACTATCAATCTATCTAGAGAGTCGGTAAAGAATAACCGGATATGACTATTTTACCCAAAAGTGATTTCGGAAATTACCGTTTGGACTTACTATATCTTCTGCAGCATTCATTCGTAGTTTAAAAGAAATTTTACCTGTTTATCTTCGTGACAATATTACTTCGTATGTTTACGATATTCTTATTGCTAAACGTTCTTGGAGTGAGCATAACAAAATTTTGAATTCATTATTACGTATTTTTGCAAGAGTTGGCATCACAGTGAACTTGGAAAAATCTGAATTTGGTTGTTCTCAGGTGAAATTTCTTGGTCATATTATTTCTACAGAAGGTATTCTTCCTGATCCAGAGAAACTAGACGCTATTCGTAATTAAGCTGTTCCTACTACCAAACGTGATGTCTGTAGTTTCCTTGGTGTCTGTAATTTTCTTAGACGCTTTGTTAAATTGGACGATTTGACCACACCTCGTTTATGTGAACTATCTGGAAAGAATTCTAATTGGTGTTGGGATGAGGAAGCTCAATCAGAATTTGAACAACTTCGTGATGCTTTAGTTGCTGCTCCACTTCTTTCACATCCGGATTTATCTAAAGATTTTTGTTTGGCGACGGACTCATCATACAAAGGCCTAGGTGCACATTTATTTCTAGAGATAGAAGAAAACGGCGTTGTAGTACAAAAAAATATTGCATTTGGAAGTCGTGTTCTCTCTAAATCAGAAAAGAATTATTCGATTACGGAACTTGAAGCCTTGGCTGTTGTATGGGCTTTCACAAAATTTCGCATCTTTTTGTATGGCAGACATACTAAGGTTTACACCGATCATCGAGCTCTGGGATTTCTTATGTCAACAAAATTAACACATGGAAGATTGTCACGATGGACGCTGTATCTACAGGAATTTGATTTCAGTATTGTTTACATACAGGGTTCTTCAAATATTATTGCTGATGTTTTATCACGTGCACCTATGGGTTTGAAACAAAGTGCTGAGGAGGACTGCAAAGAAAACAATTATTGTTTGATGTATATTCAAGGCGTTGCGTTCGAAAATTTTATTTCGTCTTCGCACCAGGACATCGCTAAGGAGCAAAATAAGGATCCAATCTGGAAGGACATTAAGGAGAAGTGGAGGAGAAAGGAAAGTGTAGCGATTAGACAGTAATGTTTAGTTCGCAATGATATTCTTTTTAAACGAAAATCGGTCGACAACTCTGTTTGGTTAGTTTGTATTCCTGATGAGTGGGTTAATAAATTGATTTGGTATACACATTTCAGTTATGCACACTTTGGTCCCAGAAAATGCTTTCATAAATTACAAGAAAATTGCTACTTCAGTAATATGGAAAAACGTATTTGATCTGTTCTTGGCAAATGCAAATTATGTCAAAAGGCTAAGCCGCCAACTATTTCTCACAGAGCACCGTTGTTTCCTATCATTTCAGTGAAATTAAAGGAGATGGCTGCAGTCGATTTGTTCGGTCCAGTGGTTCGTTCTACTAATGGTTTTGCGTACATTTTGGTAGCAATGGAATTGACATCAAAATATGTGTGTTTTACACCTTTACGCAAAGCAACAACTCGTTCAGTATCTAATGCTTTTATCAAACATTTTCTTAAAGAAGTGGGTCATGTTGATAAAGTTATATCAGATAATGGATCACAGTTTCGCTCTAAAATTTGGCTTCGTACTCCACGGCGTCGTAAGATTAAACCAATTTTCATTTCACTTTTTCACCCTCAATCTAACGCTTCAGAGAGATGGATGAAGGAAATCAATAAATTGTGTCGTCTTTATTGTCATCAGAATCACAGAACTTGGGATCAGTATCTTCATATTTTTCAAAACATTCTGAATGAACTCCCTAATGATTCAACTTCTTTACCGCCTATATTGATATTAAAAAATAAAGCACCGACAAATCGCATTTCTGAAATCATTCCTTTTCCGCCTACACGGAAACTGCGGCATTCAGAAGTTGTCAACCTTGCTCTACAAAATATTGCATCTGCGGCTGCTGGAAGAGAGAAATCAGCTAAACGTCCTGGTCGTTTAAAAACCTTGTCAGTTGGTCAAATGGTGTTAATTAAGTCTCACCGTTTGTCTCACAAAGGAAAGGGCTTGTGTCGCAAATTTTTTCTGCTTTATAACGGTCCATATAGAGTTCGCAAAATTATTCATGATAACACTGTCGAAGTAGAAACTCTTAAATCTCGGCGCTCTAAGGGAATACATCATATATCGAACGTTAAAATTTTTATGGAATGACATACTTTAGAGAAACTAACAGTTATACGTAAACAAACGGAGAGTACAAGGATACCGCGCCGTGTTCCGGCGGCGGCACATACTCAAAGCAACAGTCAAGTCTGCGCGGCGCACAAGGCAGTCGTTGACCGCAAACAATTACTTCCTACGTCACACGTACCTACAGCTGATCGAGTGCTCAGTGCGAATGCACTGACAGCCGTAAGCAAATACACGGTCTATTTTCTCTGATTAAATTCAGTGTAAAGCTATAGTGACTTGATAAATTATGTTATTAACGTTCAGTATTTTTCAGGATACGGTTGTATAAAATATTTAAGAACTTCAGGTAAATTCTGTGTGTGTCCGACGTTAAGAGGACTTGCTATCGAGAAAATTTCAGGAAGAATGTAATTTCGAAGAAGAAAGTAATAAACTAAGAAGGTAACTGTGTGCCCGACCGAGACTCGAACTCGGGACCTTTGCCTTTCGCGGGCAAGTGCTCTACCAACTGAGCTACCGAAGCACGACTCACGCCCGGTACTCACAGCTTTACTTCTGCCAGTACCTCGTCTCCTACCTTCCAAACTTTACAGAAGCTCTCCTGCGAACCTTGCAGAACTAGCACTCCTGAAAGAAAGGATATTGCGGAGACATGGCTTAGCCACAGCCTGGGGGATGTTTCCAGAATGAGATTTTCACTCTGCAGCAGAGTGTGCGCTGATATGAAACTTGCTGGCAGATTAAAACTGTGTGCCCGACCGAGACTCGAACTAGGGACCTTTGCCTTTCGCGGGCAAGTGCTCTATCAACTGAGCTACCGAAGCACGACTCACGCCCGGTACTCACAGCTTTACTTCTGCCAGTACCTCGTCTCCTACCTTCCAAACTTTACAGAAGCTCTCCTGCGAACCTTGCAGAACTAGCACTCCTGAAAGAAAGGATATTGCGGAGACATGGCTTAGCCACAGCCTGGGGGATGTTTCCAGAATGAGATTACTGGCAGAAGTAAAGCTGTGAGTACCGGGCGTGAGTCGTGCTTCGGTAGCTCAGTTGGTAGAGCACTTCCCCGCGAAAGGCAAAGGTCCCGAGTTCGAGTCTCGGTCGGGCACACAGTTTTAATCTGCCAGCAAGTTTCATATCAGCGCACACTCCGCTGCACAGTGAAAATCTCATTCTAAAAAGGTAACTATTAATTGAGTTTATTTTTCAGGCAACATATTTCCACTTGGTACGTACTTTAGACGAAATTGCTGCTCGCGATTACGTGATTCATACTTCGTGTTAACTGATATTGACAATGATTGATTAATGAACAGGGTTGTTACTTGTGTATATTATGCATCGCTTGGCTGCACTGCTTTTTCACTGATGTCATATTTTTCTATTATGTGCCTGCTGTGCTTATTTATTTAAATTATAATTGTCACCTGATTAGTTGTGCTGATATGGTTATGTATATAAGTTATAGTTTGTGATTTATCTGCTTGCGCCTTCATGTTTACTTATTAAGATTACATATGAACATTTATTTGCTTATGCTGATATGATGCTAATGACCTGTTTATTATGTAAGATACATATTTGCTGCTTCGCGTATGGATTGCATATTTATACGTTTCAGTATGTTGTCATAACTACTCTTTAATTTGGTATATAGAAATGCTGATATGCAGTGTACGAACATGGAGTTTAGGCCACAGTATGGTGTTAATTATAGATTGTTCGCTTGGCAGAGCCTCGTTGTAGGGATTGTGCTGCATCCACTTGTTGACATTCTGTTCTCTACTGGTATATTTACACGCTATTGCATGTTTTGCTTACGCTCAGTGCTTTATATTTTAAGATAAGAAAATGAACTGCTATAATGCTACGAACGACGTTGGTACAAGTAACTTCATTGAAGTCACATGAGCTGGAGGTTTCATGGAAGCTGTATAAATGTATGCTAATAGGAAGGAAGCTAACGACATGACATACCAACACTAGGTTTAGACCATTGACAGTCTTTACACTGCATTCTTCGTGAGCAATTGAAATAGCAAGTGACACTTGACACAAGAAATACTCCACATGTTTGCTTCTGTTTTGCCATGATTCTTGAAGTGGTGTACACACTGTGAAATATTACGATCATTAAAACTCCGTACTCGTACTTACTTACTGAAAGTTATTCAAACTAAAGGCTGTTAGAGGTCATGTAGGCATTTCTTTTATTTAATGATGGACAAGGTAACCAAAATGTATTTTATAATTCATAATGAGTAGAAGATTTGGGTCACATGGATTAAACAGAGGTTGTGTGTGGACATTGTGTCTCCGGATTGTATGGGATGATGAATTGAAGTTTGCACTAGGATTTTATCTGTACTTGTTCGAGGAGACTGACTAGAGGAAAGAGTTGTTATGGAAGTGAAATGATATTGGCGATAAGGTTTATATGTGTCAACGTATTGAAGAGGTATTATTGAGGTATTGAGATTGTGTGAAGTTGATGATTATTGGAGTTTTGGTGGACAAGAGGTAAGGTAAATGATATTGATGATAAGGTTTATATGTATCGACGTAAGAGGTATTATTGAAGTATTAAGATTATGTGATGCTGATGGTTATTGGAGTTTTGGTGGATAAGAGGTAAAGTAAGTGAGAAGCATATTTTTTTGTTGATTTATATGGAACAAGGAGGATGAAGATGGCAGACTAGAACACTCAAGTGGAAGGAAGATTGTCTACACACACTTTGTTAAATCAATAAGCAGTACATACTTTTTTTGGAGAGAGGAAGTATTTGCATATCTTGGCACACTGACAGTTGTTCAGCAACCGTACATTTGATTTGGCTTGGCAAACATTGGTCTTGACATGATGACTATGACGTTGACTAACTATTATTGACTGTTATACATTGCTGCCACTACTACTTGATACACATGTCGAACATCAAATCTTTGACAGAATTGCATTTACACAGTTAACACTATTCAATTACACAGTAGCACTTAATGTGGATGAAAGATGAGTGAGTGTGTTTTGTGTGTTTTCCTTTCCTAATCCCAAATAATTGGTACCGACCTATCTCCTAAATATTATTTTACTTGTTTGTTGTGGCTTGCACTGACACCCATAAATATTATAGGTTTACTGATATTTGTGTATTTGTAATATTTAATATGACAATTATCTGATATCATTTGTGTGTTTATTATTATTTTTATGTTTAGTGTAAGAGCATTGATGATAATTTTGTAAAAGCAATTGTGTGTGCATTCAAACTGTTGTTCGTGCTTACACGTATTAACATTGGTGGGTGCCACTTGGAAATGTTTAATTTGTGCTGATAAACTCTGATGAACTGTCTAATTAGTGATAGTGAATATTATGGACTGTTACCTGCACTTGTTCAACATTGATGGGTGCCACTTGGAAATGTTTAATTTCTGCTGATGAACTCTGATGAACTGTCTAATTAGTGATAGGGAATATTATGGACTGTTACCTGCACTTGTTCAACATTGATGGGTGCCACCTGGAAATGTTTAATTTCTGCTGATGAACTGTCTAATTAGTGACAGTGAATATTATGGACTGTTACCTGCACTTGTTCAACATTGATGGGTGCCACTTGGAAATGTTTAATTTCTGCTGATGAACTCTGATGAACTGTCTAATCAATGATAGTGAATATTATGGACTGTTACCTGCACCTGTTCAACATTGCTGCGTGCCACTGATGGAACTGCTTCTACTGAAATCATGTCACTTGTTGGTATCTGCACCTGTTCAACATTACTGGGTGCCACTGATGGAACTGCTTCTACTGAAATCATGTCACTTGTTGCTGTCTGCACCTGCTCAACATTGCTGGGTGCCCCTGATGGAACTGCTTCTACTGAAATGATGTTACTTGTTGGTGTCTGCATCTGTTCAACATTGCTGGGTGCCACTGATAGAACTGCTTCTACTGACATAATGTCACTTGTTGGTGTCTGCACCTGTTCAACATTGCTGGGTGCCACTGATGGAACTGCTTCTACTGACATAATGTCACTTGTTGGTGTCTGCACCTGCTCAACATTGCTGGGTGCCACTGATGGAACTGCTTCTATTGAAATGATGTCACTTGTTGGTGTCTGCACCTGTTCAACATTGCTGGGTGCCACTGTTGGAGCTGTTTAAATACTGCTGATGAAATGTTATGAGACTGCTATTGGCACCTGTTGACCATTGCCAGGTGCTACTGTTGGAACTGTGAACTAGTCTGAGGAGTGTTACTTGTTTATTGAACTATTGAAAGGATTTTATGTGAATATTTGTATAAACTGATTTTTTTGTGTATTTACTGTTTATGAAATGTTATGAGACGCTTACCTACACCTATTCATCATTGCTGGTGCCATTGATTGAATGATACTTGTGTAAACTATTATGTAAAATCACATATATGCAAGCATTTGTATTCCTTACTGTATTTTATATATTAGGTTATTGAAGGGTCAGTGCAAAGCCAAAATTTATCTAGTTATGTGATATTTACTTATTAATATTATCTTTTATTTTTGTTTGTATTTTTTTTGACGAATTTGGTGGTATTTTCACCACCAATGCTGGCAAAAATACCATCAAATTCTAGCCTGTGGAGGAGGGGCTTATGAAAGGTGGCTACACTGAGTCACAGCGCCAGAGATCGCGCCAAAGAGTTTTATTCCGCCGCCTCCACTGGCAATGCTTGTTCAGAGGTTGTGGTGGTTAGTGCTTTGTTGATAGCTGTACTATTTGAGGCCAAGTCGTGTGCAGTTGTTTTGATGGGCTAGACAGCAGATGATGTTCGAATGGAGATGTTGTAATGATCAGAGTGTATTTTTAGTCAATATATATGAAGGTAAAAAACATTTTTTTATTTTTTTTAAATTTCCTAACTAACAATGCCCCTTGGTCACAGGTTCAGTCAACAAAGCATCTGGCTTGTGTTCATGTATTAGACTGTAATTCGGGTTTCTATGTGCAATTATAGTATTTCAGTTTTATTTAATTAATTCAGTGTAAATGGTATTTAAAATATCTTGTCTTATTGAGGAAGAACCGTGCCAGATGTGTACGTTGAATCACACTTCCACACACACAACAGTTAGGCCTACATTTGTGCTTTGTTGTTCTTAGTTTTTGTTTCGTAGCTTTTATAGTTGCTGGGGACTTAATTAATTAATTGTGGTAACGGAAATTTCCTTTCATTCTTTGTTGTTATTCTATGCAGTCAGATTGCGTACTAATACTAGTCAGGGCCAACCGGTTGCGAGACAGCGTAACCGAACAGATAGCTACAAAATCTAAAAATTAAAATTATTTGCATTATATATAATTAAGCCCCCATGCAGCACCCCTTATTGGCGTATAATAGACATGAGAGTGTGATATAACAGCCAGTTAAGAAGAAATGTGTGGTTTATACACAACGGAGCTCAAGGCAGATGGCTTTGAATCATTTCATGTAAATCAGCTGTGCTGTCAATTCTGAAATATTATTCCACTGTCTGGAGTCAGGCAGGTAGGGCATAAACACACACTCCTATGACTACACAGTTCTGCTGCTAAAAATGCTATGTTGTTAAAGCCATTTGGTTTCTGAAATATTAGTTGTGTAGAATGCAATGCTCTAATGCAGGATGTATTTGTCCAACAACAGACATATAGCTAGCCTGCAAGTTTCCACCCTACTCGCAATGGTGACAAACTTTAAAATGATAAAAACTACTACTTTCTACACTATTCTGGTGTCCTAGGAAGGAATCATCAGTGTATATCTGCCACTCGAACTGCTTATAAACCAAATAGAATGAAGTCAGAAGACTGCTGCTCTGTCTCTTAGAAAATTAATGGATTTCACATGTCTTTTTAAGTCAGAATCGTATGTAGCCTCAATCACACTTACCGCATCAGTCATGCTTATTATTAGTAGTAGTAGCGGTTTTTAATGGTTGTAGCTATGTCTCACTAGGAAACAGAGCAGGGAAAAAACGACATGAATATTTTTGATAGTCGATACATTGAGTTACCACCCACGCCCTGCCACATGAAACTGCACATGAAAAAGCAGCTACTTCATGCGAGGGAGTAAGTACCACGATCAGTAGCCAAGGAGATATGAGAGTCTCATTGCTGTTTGCAGTAGTATCACCACAGGTCTGGTAACATTCCTCCCGCACAGAGACGTCCTGGTCTGATGCTGGATATTTTTGCTCATGTGTAGGATTTCAAGGACCCAAGAGAGAAAAACCACAATGAAAAATGCACCACATTGTAGAGTATCTCAAAGAATTTATATTCCCGCGTCAGAAGTGCCACGTATCGTCACCAGAGTGCATCACGGTCGCATGGAGTGAAACTGGCGACTCCACAGCAGTGCACGCAAGCTGAAATGTGGTTTGTAGAAACAAAATCGCCGATTGCTGTGCAAATGAATTATCGTCATGTGTATGACTGTGATCCATCTGATGCGAAAACAATTAAGGAATGGCATAGGAAGTTTCTGGCAACAGAAAGTATTCTGAAACATTCTGGCAGTTCACTTTACAGAGTTTCAGAAGAGACAGTGGAGGACATCAGACAAATCGTTTCTCAGAAGCCCACATAAGTCAATTCGTCAAGCATCTAGGCAACTTGATGTACCTCGATAAACACTGCATCGTGTAGTTCACTAGCGTCTTCGTTTGTGTGCTTACAAAGTGCAAATTATGCTACATCTGACGCTGAACGACAAACCACGCCGACAATAATTTGCTGCAGATATGTTTCAGCATATTGATATGGATGCCAGCTTCCTGGAAAGATGTTTAGTCCCAGATAAGGCAACCTTTTATCTATCAGAAAGGGTTAATAGGCATAAAGTTAGAATTTGGAGTTCTCAAAATCCGCACGTTATTATTGAACATATTCATGATAGCTCTAAACTAAACGTCTGGTGCATGCTAATGCACGACAAGATTGTTGGTCCATTCTTCTCTGCGGAACAAACAGTGAATAAGTCATTGTATCTGGATATGTTGGAGCAGTTTGCTTATCCTCAGATGCAAGATTTGCAACCCAACATCATTTTTCAACAAGATAGAGCTCTGCCACATTGGTCAATGGCTGTTCACAAGTTCCTGGATAGAAAATCTTCCAGTTGGTGGATCGGACACGAAGGACCCATTGCCTGGCCACCACATTCACCCGACATTACGCTGCTTAATTTTTACATGTGGGGATTCGTGAAGGACCGCGTGTATGTGACCAAAGTGGACGATATGCCTACGTTGTGACATCTTGTCACTAATGCGATTGCAACAATAACAGAGGAAATGTTACAAAGAACTTGACAAGAAATTGAATATAGACAAGATATTCTTTGTGCTACGAATGGTTCACATGTAGAGATGTATTGATGATAAATATAAATTTTTTGAGATTCTCTACAATGTGGTGTATTTTTCATCGTCGTATCTACTGCGGTTTTTTTTTCCTGGGTCTTTGAAATCAGGGAGGTTTGAGTGGGACACCCTGTACAATAATTTCAACTTCGTCCTAACACCATGTCTCTTGAGTACACCCTCCTCACACTATTAAAGGTGATATAGGCGGTATCGGTCCACTCTCCTACAGAACACTCTAAGGAATGGCTTACGTCTGATAAACACGTTGATTCTTCTCCTTAATACTTGCAGTATGGAATAACATTGCTTGTGAGAACCAACCGAACTTCGGTAATATCTGCATTTGACTGAATGCGTGAGAACACAGTTCTGGATTGGGATACATATGTTTTGCCTGTTTTAATATAGCACCTCTGTGTAATACTTATATCGCCTTTGTTGACGTATGCGTTATGAAAATCCACGTAGTATACAGGGGGTGAGGGGGGGGGGGGTTAAACTGAATGTAAACAGCCACAGCACACTGGTTTGTAGGAATGGCCACTGGAAGAACGTTTGCAGAATTGATGTGTAAGGTAGTGATTGCGGCGTATAACAATGACTGTGGTATACATAACGTGGTATGGTGTCCGGTAATCGGCTGTACGTGGAGTTAACCGTAATTGTGTTTTTAGACCGTTTTTTCTATGAGTTAGGTCACTATTGTTTCGACGCACTTGGCCGTAATACACGAAACATGTGGGATAGACCGTTATTGCTTTACACGCTGTAGTCAAACATTGGACAAGATACACATGAGGCGTTAATGTTCATCGTCTGTATCATCATTTACACGGATGGTGTCGCCTCACGGCTGTGCAGATGTCTTCAAGCTACGATAGTAACCATGGTACACCGGAGGTACGAATTGCAGCAAGGTCATTAAATAGGTCTTTTTCAACACGCTAATAACGTGTCCATTGGGATATAGTACGTGCAGAGTCTCAGTTACTTTCGACCCTCTAGCAAATCTGACATTGCGAACGAGACATCTAGCTCATTGGAGTACTTATAAAACATGATATGGGGAGAGGATGCTTTATACTGAAGCCACTGAATATGGAACCATTGCAGCCTGGTATTTTGTGTCGACACTTTACGGATGCGTATGTTTCTCTTTAAACATACTGTGGACAGGAAATCATTCTTTGTCATCGATATAGCGGTGAATGGTTGTTGTTATCGTGCAGTGATAATGAAATTCATCCAGTCAGAGGGTGTGTATATGTTCGTGTGAAATTTCTTGTTCTTCGTGCTGATACCGAAGTCCTGGTCACATGGTAGGTATGAATGCTCACATACTAGGAATTTATGGTGGATTACTTCCGGTGTGAAATCTGCATGCAGAACCATGAACGGACATAGTAAGGGCATTTTTACGAGTATATTCCGATTTCGCCCGCCACATTGATCCGAGTACATATTCAGTGTCTTTGTTTGGACGTTATGTTTAATGTATTGCATGAGAGACAATCCAGTTTCTTGCGGCTCTCGCGATGCTTCGCCCTCACTCCATACAGGACATCTGGTAGCTTTCTTAGTACACAGGTCGTGTATAACCAAGGCAGTATGTCCACAATTGTCGCTTGTAGTAAGAGATACCTGTGGTAAGTACCGGTGTCGGTAAGGTCCTCATCAAATCAAAGGCAATCACAGTCGTATCGTTGTTCTGATACCCCCCTTCAACTGCATCACGATGCATCCCCGTCCGTGCGCTCTCGGCCTTTCGTTGATTTAACTCACTTTCAAGTTCCCATTTTCCCTTCTCTTCTGCGGTTGCGGCTGCAGCATGTTTGTGTTATAGAGGTCACATTTATGGTAGGAATCACTTACAGGGGGATGAAAGAACAGATTAAATCTTGTATTAAATATCTGACCAAATATGTAGTACGAGACCGGATCATCGTTCTCGGAGTTATATAAAAGGTATAACTTCCCCATGCTCAGGTCTGGTGACAAATACTTCCGATCCACTGTTTCATTCATGCGTGCATAGTAGCTCCAATATTCTGGAAACCGTTTTATGAAGTTCTCTACCGCAACCGTCTTTGCTATTGGTGTTTTGTTTTTAGCAGGGGCTGGCCGAGGTGGCCGAGCGGTTCTAGGCGCTACAGTTTGGAACCGCGCGACCGCTACGGTCGCAGGTTCGAATCCTGCCTCGGGCATGGATGTGTGTGATGTCCTTAGGTTAGTTAGGTTTAAGTAGTTCTAAGTTCTAGGGGACTGATGACCACAGCAGTTAAGTCCCATAGTGCTCAGAGCCATTTGAACCATTTTTAGCAGTGCATGCGCCTCGCTTATCGATGGGTGGGGTCTGGTAGTGCACTCAAGCCCTCTCCCTCTTCGTTCTGGAAATGGTATGGGCATGTTGTTACTCGTCGCGACTCTGCAGTACCAGAGGAATACGCGCGCCGACTGCAAGTCGAAACTAACTAATGTATAGAATGAGTAGAACGGGTAATATCAACAGCAGCAGAAAATGATATAACAGGTTTAGGATTCGTTATGAATAGGAAGGTAGGGCAGAGGGTGTGTTACTGTGAAAAGTTCAGTGACCGGGTTATTCTAATCAGAATCGACAGCAGACCAACACCGACAACGATAGTTCAGGTATACATACCGACGTCGCAAGCTGAAGATGAACAGATAGAGAAAGTGTAAGAGGATATTGAAAGGGTAGTGCAGTATGTAAAGGGGGACGAAAATCTAATAGTCACGGGCGACTGGAATGCAGTTGTAGGGGGAGGAGTAGAAGAAAAGGTTACAGGAGAATATGGGCTTGGGACAACGAATGAAAGAGGAGAAAGACTAATTGAGTTCTGTAACAAGTTTCAGCTAGTAATAGCGAATACCCTGTTCAAGAATCACAAGAGGAGGAGGTATACTTGGAAAAGGCCGGGAGATACGGGAAGATTTCGATTAGATTACATCATGGTCAGACAGAGATTCCGAAATCAGATACAGGCTTGTAAGGCATACCCAGATGCAGATATAGACTCAGATCACAATATAGTAGTGATGAAGAGTAGGCTGAAGTTCAAGACATTAGTCAGGAAGAATCAATATGCAAAGAAGTGGGATACGGAAGTACTAAGGAATGAAGAGATACGTCTGAAGTTCTCTAACGCTATAGATACAGCAATAAGGAATAGCGCAGTAGGGAGTACAGTTGAAGAGGAATGGACATCTCTAAAAAGGGCCATCACAGAAGTTGGGAAGGAAACCATAGGTACAAAGAAGGTAGCTGCGAAGAAACCATGGGTAGCAGAAGAAATACTTCAGTTGATTGATGAAAGGAGGAAGTACAAACATCTTCCGGGAAAATCAGGAATACAGAAATACAAGTCGCTGAGGAATGAAATAAATAGGAAGTGCAGGGAAGCTAAGACGAATTGGCTGCAGGAAAAATGTGAAGACGTCGAAAAAGACATGATTGTCGGGAGGACAGACTCAGCATACAGGAAAGTCAAAACAACCTTTGGTGACATTAAAAGCAACGGTGGTAACATTAAGAGTGCAACGGGAATTCCACTGCTAAATGCAGAGGAGAGAGCAGATAGGTGGAAAGAATACATTGAAAGCCTCTATGAGGGTGAAGATTTGTCTGATGTGATAGAAGAAGAAACATGAGTCGATTTAGAAGAGATAGGGGATCCAGTATTAGAATCGGAATTTAAAAGAGCTTTGGAGGACTTACGGTCAAATAAGGCAGAAGGGATAGATAACATTCCATCAGAATTTCTAAAATCATTGGGGGAAGTGGCAACAAAACGACTATTCACGTTGGTGTGTAGAATATATGAGAATGGCGATATACCATCTGACTTTCAGAAAAGCATCATCCACACAATTCCGAAGACGGCAAGAGCTGACAAGTGCGAGAAATATCGCACAATCAGCTTAACAGCTCATGCATCGAAGCTGCTTACAAGAATAATATACAGAAGAATGGAAAAGAAAATTGAGAATGCGCTAGGTGACTATCAGTTTGGCTTTAGGAAAAGTAAAGGGACGAGAGAGGCAATTCTGACGTTACGGCTAATAATGGAAGCAAGGCTAAAGAAAAGTCAAGACACTTTCATAGGATTTGTCGACCTGGAAAAAGCATTCGACAATATAAAATGGTGCAAGATGTTCGAGATTCTGAAAAAAGTAGAGGTAAGCTATAGGGAGAGACGGGTCATATACAATATGTACAACAACCAAGAGGGAATAATAAGAGTGGACGATCAAGAACGAAGTCCTCGTATTAAGAAGGGTGTAAGACAAGGCTGTAGCCTTTTGTCCCTACCCTTCAATCTGTACATCGAGGAAGCAATGATGGAAATAAAAGAAAGGTTCAGGAGTGGAATTAAAATACAAGGTGAAAGGATATCAATGATACGATTCGCTGATGACATTGCTATCCTGAGTGAAAGTGAAGAAGAATTAAATGATCTGCTGAACGGAATGAACAGTCTAATGAGTACACAGTATGGTTTGAGAGTAAATCGGAGAAAGACGAAGGTAATGAGAAGTAGTAGAAATGAGAACAGCGAGAAACTTAACATCAGGATTGATGGTCACGAAGTGAATGAAGTTAAGGAATTCTGCTACCTAGGCAGTAAAATAACCAATGACGGACGGAGCAAGGAGGACATCAAAAGCAGACTCGCTATGGCAAAAAAGGCATTTATGGCCAAGAGAAATCTACTAATATAAAATACTGGCCTTAATTTGAGGAAGAAATTTCTGAGGATGTACGTCTGGAGTACAGCATTGTATGGTAGTGAAACATGGACTGTGGGAAAACCGGAACAGAAGAGAATCGAAGCATTTGAGATGTGGTGCTATAGACGAATGTTGAAAATTAGGTGGACTGATAAGGTAAGGAATGAGGAGGTTCTACGCAGAATCGGAGAGGAAAGGAATATGTGGAAAACACTGATAAGGAGAAGGGACAGGATGATAGGACATCTGCTAAGACATGAGGGAATGTCTTCCATGGTACTAGAGGGAGCTGTAGAGGGCAAAAACTGTAGAGGAAGACAGAGATCGGAATGCATCAAGCAAATAATTGAGGACGTAGGTTGCAAGTGCTACTCGGAGATGAAGAGGTTAGCACAGGAAAGGAATTCGTGGCGGGCCGCATGAAACCAGTCAGTAGACTGATAACAAAAAAAAAAAAAAAAAAAAAAGAACGAGTCAAATAGATGTTGCTGGTGTTCAGGTGAAAAATGTTGACCACATTCCTTCTGATGCGCGCATGCTCCGAGGGTGGGACATTTCTTTGGCGCTACATTTCCCTTCACATTAATGCATTCTTCCCCTTTCGATCGCTTTTCTTTTCGAATATTTCGTGCCCACGGGTGTGCATCCCGGACCCGTTTTCTTCCTCGTTGCGGTGGAATTACGGTACCAGTGCTACATTCCCTCCCCCCCCCCCCCCCCCCGATACGTCCATTGTTGACGTAGTGGGTGTGGTATCCTTCAATGCACCGGGTATATTGGGCCATGCTAAAATGACACGTAACTCATCAGCTGTACCACTTGCACGCTGGCTGAATCGGCCTGGTGCACATCCCACGTCTGCGGAATCGGTAGTAGTGTCTGATCCAAATAGGCCTGAAATGGAAATGTTCCTTGTCTGCACCGGTGTCCATATCAAACCATATGAGTCCAACAACGGAACATAACACCACGCTTACCTCGCAATGCGGTTTCACATCGTCTCTAGGGCTACTGCACATGTCGTTTTGTAGTATACACACACACACGCACACACACACAAACACACACACACAAACACACACACACACACACACACACACACACACACACACACACACGCACACTTAGTAATGACCATTGAGCGGTGTGTCGACCACACTACTGTTAGTCTATACTGCAGCTGTGTCCTCCGCCGGTCGTCACGTGCTGTATGACGTATGGTACGCTGTCCCACCGGCCTACCTGCTATGCATACAAGGCGCAATAGTGGCCTATGTGGCATAGCCACTATTGCACCCCATTTCGTATGGCACTGCACGGTGCAGAAACAACATCTGACGCTGCCGCATTGTCCATGGTGTCCGAATACATGTCCGGCGGTTGTAGGACGTAATTGTAGGGTGTAAAGTGATATTCTGTGTGAATATCTCATTTTTTACAAAAATGTGGGTTATGCCACTATTGTGTTGATGGCCTCATATTTCATCGTATTTCCCTCAAGTTGACGTATTTCCCATCAATTTGTCGTTATTATACTAGGTTTTCCTCGATTTTTACCGATTTTGTGTCATTTTTTCATACTTTCTCGATAGTTTTCTGTGTGTATATGGTTAAATTGCTGACATACACATGAGTAGTTTGATTTTATTCTAGGATATTTGCGTGTCCCATACACCAGTCTAATAAACCATCCTAAGAATTCCCCTCTTCCCAATGGCGTACAGTGTAACCTCCCCCTCACTTATCGACCTTATTGACAGTGAAAAATTAAACCGCGTATACCTAATGGAAATTTGGGAAGAGCAATCGTCACCGAAGTAAATCTGTCGGTAAAGAGGGAGGAAAGGGTTACATCTAAATGAAAGGAAAAATGCAAATGAAACCGGTTAATTTTGAAAAGGGGTAAAGTTAATAAAGAAAGTAAATGTGCAGCTGTTACGTTAACAATTAACTAGCGGTAATTAGATATTTGAGATTTGGGGAAAATTACGGGTGCCAGTCCTATGGACAATTACTACAGTAACTGAAAAAGAAAGGTTATTGCACATATAATTAGCACTAGAAGCGTGGCAACTGAAGGTTGACACGTGTAGTGTGAAAACTGAAAGTTTGTCGGAAGTAATAAATTTCGCTACACTCTGACTTAATTTAGCAAAAGAATTAATAAAACCGGAAAATTGAAGGTTAATTTAGTGACTGAAATTAATAGTGAGCTTTGTTTCTGAAGCACATCGAAATTCAGTAAAATGCGGTTAGTCTTGGGCTACCTCAACAATCATTTCAAAAGCTACTTGAATCTACGCAATTACAAATAAGAGATTTAACTTTGAACTTGAATTAAATGATTCTGAACAATTAACAATAGTAACATTTAGTACGTACCAAGCTGAGCTGCAGTCACAGGTAAGCTAAAATACGGTAACAAAACTCGCACTCTTAATTTGTGCTTGTGTAATCTAAATATTGTAGCCAGCTATGAATACCTTAACTGAACTTTGAAATTAAAGCAGTGAAATCGAATGCTATTACTTTAATGCTGGCGTTTGAATTTCAACGACACTCGGGTTCATTTCGGAAAAGGAAGGGACCCCGCTTGGTAATGCAATTGGGACAATGAGCAACAAAGGTTCATGCTACGTTGCTGTAATTTAGTGAGAAAAATTTAACAGTTTGAAAATCTGAGGTCTGCCATACAGTTCTAAAACTTTACGTTCTACCAGTCTTCCTTGTTGGTTGATTGAAGGTTTGAAGTCGTCGATCGAGGACGTGGCGACAGTCACTCATTGTCGGCCGTCGCTGTTGCAGAAGCTGGATGTTGGCGCGCCTTCTTGTTGACACGGTCTCCAGCCGAAACGGGCTCTTGATGTGTGCCAGCTAACGCTTCCCGTCCGCGACACCGTGTCAGAAACTATCATAGCAAGTCGAGCGCAATTACATGCTGCCAAACCTCGAAAGCGCGGCAACTCGCGGGAGCGTCACACAACACACCGGCTCCACTGCCCTCCTCCAGCCAGACTCCCCCTTCTGCCCGCGCTCCACGCGGCAGAGTTAACACTACAAAAGATCCTAAACACTTTGGTTCTCCACACGACCTATCGATGTATTCGTTCGATAGCATCGTTTTCCCTAGGCCAGACCCAGCGTATAAATACAAATAATATTCACAAAACAAACCGATTATACATCGACATAAATGGATATATATATATATATATATATATAGTAAAACAATTACGATATACAAAGACACAGAAATGTTATATCTTCAGGTAACAAAATAAGGAAAAAAAATTGCAGTGCAATAGATGGAAATAGGAGGATATGCATTTCCGGCGTTACAACATGCATCTCGGATAGAAAGATAACGAAAAGTATAGTAACACCTGTCTTGTGCCTAGATGAGGCTCAACGAGTGGTGCAGTTTGGAAACAAATCCATGTACTGCTACAAGACATCAGACAGCTTGTCAGCAGATTCATGTAGCGATGCACTTGATGGAAACTCAAAGTCTGGCGCAGTTCTACACCTTCATTTGACTTCCACTCTACCGTGTACAGAGTTTATTTCTGCTGCTGTTTCGATATTTTTTCCTGTAAGTATACGCTCTTATTGCTTACCAGATGAGCTTCGCTATTTCTGTTTACACCTTCCAACTCTGATGTGTCCCCACAACCATGTCAGGACATCTACAAACTGTACATTGCAGCTATTTCTTTTACCGTAGTAATAAGTTATCCGTTAGTTGGTAGAGTGTCGAGTGCACTTAGCATCCTGGAACGTGAGAGTTTCCCTTCTCTGTACCTACAGAGTGCGCACCTCCGGCAATATAATTTATGGACAAACAGTTAGCAAGTTATGCATTCGAACTGCAACTGTCTGCTGCTGACAGCTCTACACACATACATATGGAGACTATGCATGCGTATTACCAATCACGAAGTCTCGATTTCAACCACTTGTACGTTATTTTCGACAGTGCTACAGCCCCGCAAGTAGCGAAAAACCCTTCGCAGAACGATTCTGTAGGCAATGTAAGCATGTTCAAATTCATCCTACTGAAGAGCATAACTTCGATGCAAGTTGTATTACCAATATTTCGTAACAATATTGTCTAGATTCTCCAGTAATAACAACAAACCAAGGCATCCTGTTCTGTGTATCACACACCCTTTTATACTCTTCAAAACTAACCATGACGGCACATGATCATCCCAGCTCCACTATTGTGTGTGTTATATGTCCATTGGAAGGATGGAGACAGTGCTTTGTGAGTATTATTCTTATGTACAAGATAGAACAGCATATTAGTTAGAGAGTATAGTGTAGCAGTGTATTGTTAGTTAATTGATAAATTTAATTAATTTGTATATCAATTTGATATTAAAAGTGTCCTAGCACCGCCCTTACCCTACTGCTGCCATGCACTGCCCTGAATATGGTCTTAATAATCGTCCTGAGTTTCACTGCGGGATTAATGATTCCAAGTTTCCAGTTAAAGTCCAGTTGATGTTTTCCTTCCACGACATTTCCTCTACTTTCCTTGTCTCCATCAGGAGCCGAGCACAGAATTTTTTTGCTTGCTGTGATCATTATTGATTGTGATTATTATGTTGTCAAAATGTAGTGGGAAGAAAATGACTACAACCTGGCGGATATCAAGAAATTCATAAATCATCAGATATTCTAAGCTATCTCTTTGTGTGTGTGTGTGTGTGTGTGTGTGTGTGTGTGTGTGTGTGTGTGTGTGTGTGTGTGTGTGTGTGAAATCTTATGGGACTTAACTGCTAAGGTCATCAGTCCCTAAGCTTACACACTACTTAACCTAAATTATCCTAAGGACAAACACACACACCCATGCCCGAGGGAGGACTCGAACCTCCGCCGGGACCAGCCTTACAGTCCATGACTGCAGCGCCCTGACCGCTCGGCTACTCCCGCGCGGCGCTGTCTCTTGCTTGTGATAAAGTGAAAAATCTATTTCTTACAGGGACCTCATATTTGTATCATGTGTGAAAAATGAACCAATGCATAATTGTTTGAATAATGGCCAATAAAAGGCACATAACCATGTGTCACAAAAAGACTTTTATTAAATTTAACTCTATGTATGAACTAGTTTGGAACAGTACTGGCGTGGTTAGGAAACGGTTGTCTTGCCATATCCGAGTTGAGGACAACGTTCGAAGTTTTGTTTCTACTCATTTCACATGTCATGTGAATGCGTTGAATATTACTTTCACTAAGATTAAAATAACTTTGTGCTGACGTACTCAAACATGTCTAGTTCTTTCTCAAGCACCACATCCTCACTATTTTGCCAATTTTTTGTACACACATAAATTTCCCAGCATGGCTAGCTGCACGCCATCAACACTGTTCCCCGCCACAGCAATCTGTAAATCATAAAGTTATTTTACTGGAGCTATAGAATGGTCAAGCGTATCCAAACGCTGCACTGAACATATTTGCAAATGTGTGTTGCATCAAATCAGTCTGTGTTGCATCAAATCAATCCGTACAAAGCAATGATCTGCGCAATATTTTATACATGTACACACTAACTGAAAAAACCGCAACACCAAAAAAATAATTAATGAACTGCAATTTCCAGAATACATCTGTCTTTAGGTAACATATTTAAGTAATTAGCATTGCAAAATCACAGGATAATGTAAGTGCGAGTTAAGTCACTGCAAATGTTAAATGCTGGTACATTAATGACTGACGTAACTACCAGAATATTGAATCCAACCATGAAAACGTGCATGCGTGGTATTGTGTTGTACAGCTGCCGAATTTGTGGGATGGAGCTCCATGTCTGTTGAATACAGGGCCAATTAATGCTGTTTACAGATAACTCTGGAGTTGTCGTTCGATGGTGTTCCATATGTGCTCGACTGCAGACAGATCTGGTAATGGAGCAGGCCAAGGCAACATGTCAACATTCTGTAGAAGTGTAGAGCATGCTGGGTTACAACAGCGATATGTGGGTGAGCATTATCGTGTTTGAAAGCACACCCTGGAATGATGTACATGAATGGTAGCGCGAAAGGTCGAATCACCATATTGAGGAACAAATTTGTAGTCAAGGTGCGTGGGATAACCACAAAAGTGCTCCTGCTGTCGTACGAAATCGTATCCCAAACCATAACTCCAGGAGTAGGTACAGTGTGTCCAGCACGCAGACAGGTGTTGCAGGCCCTCAACTGACCTAACCTACACACGGGCATAACTGGCACCGAGGTAGAACCATCTTTCATCAGAAAACACCTCCAACCTGCCCTCCGATGAGCTCCCGCTTGACAACACTGAAGTCGCAAACGGCGGTGGTTTGGGGTCAGTGGAAAGCACGCTACATGGCGTGTATGTCGGAACTGTCCTTGTAGTGACTGATTTGTAACCGTTCGTTGTGTCACTGTGGTGCCAGTTGATCCTCTAATTGCTGCTCCAGATGCGGTATGATGCTCCAGAACCGTACGCCGATCGCGATGGACTTTCCTCCCGGTAATGGCACGTGGCTGTCCAGAACCCGGTTGTCTTGCGACCGTACATTCTGGCCGCTAGCAGCAATCATGTATAGCGGCTATGTTTCTGCGAAGCCTTTCTGCAGTATCGCAGAAGGAGCAGCCAGCTTCTCGTAGCCCTGTGACACAGCCTCGTTCAAACTCAGTTGTTGAAAAAGTCGTCTTTGCCGCCTTAAAGGCAACCTTGACTAACACCAATTCACCATGTAAAAACTCAAAGACAAATAACGCCCTCGTCAGTTACGGCGTGCATTTAAAGGAAATCTTATTTGTATCCTCACAGTGGCGCTACTAGCACCGCTCTTATGCGACTTTCAGGTGTAGAAACACGGCTACCAAATTCCATTTATGTCGCACAACTCCTTCTTGGTGCTGCGATTTTTTTGTTTTTCGTCATAGTAAAAATGGACATTGGTAAAACTGTTCGAGATTGATAATATAATATAATCATATAGGTGTCTGTCCTCAATAATAAAAAATAGTGGTTGTGACTATTACTAGTAACTGGTGATAGAGTTTGAAATGGAATGCCATTTTCGGCGTGTTCAGTACTTGGACGTCGATATGAATAACTATTCTTTTGTTTATAGCAGAATGACATTCCATACTTTTATTTACAGGCGAGATAAATTTGTGTCCATGTTTGTGTCACACACAACTAAACTTATCTTTGGGTCGTCATCTATCACTAAACGTTAAGGACTGGAAATTATTTTTAATGCCATCCAAAAAGTATGAAAATCAACCAGACATGCACTGCAACGTCAGTCAATGGAGAACGATGACTTCAATCGGATCAATAATAAGACACTACTGAAAATTCTTAGTGCGGTTATGAAATACAAATAACAGCTACAATGGAAGGTCAAGCTGTTAATTTTCCAATAGAATTTCTCAGTTCATTGGAGTCTGCTGGTATGGCACTGCACATACTGACATTGAAAGCTGGCTCACCAATGCTAACAATTCGAAATTTCAAAACGCCAAAGCTATGCAATAGAACCAAACATTCCGGGAAAAAAAAATTGATGCCGAATGTGACTGAAGCAACAATATTTCACCGGAAATGTAAAGGAGATGATGTGCTGATTCCTTGCCTTCCAATCATTCGCACTGATTTGCTCTTCACATACAGCCGACTACAATTATCTGTGCGTTTGATTTGGTGATGACAATCAACGAAGCTCAAGGGCGATCACTGCTCGTAACTGGATTAAATTTAGAAAATCCATGTTTTTTCCCACGGTCAACTATGTGTCATTTGCTCCAGAGAAGGAACTGTGGAAACACTGTACTTCTATACGTTAAAGTAGAAAACCGAAAGTATCGTTTATCCACTCGTGTTACGCTAAACGATAGAACTATTTTAAACTGTTTTAAGTTGGTTGAACTATGTAGCGAATGGAATAGTTAACTATTGTTTATTTACACAATTTATTAATAAAAATATATAAGTTCATCACTTTAGTCCGCAGCTCGTGGTCGTGCGGTAGCGTTCTCGCTTCCCGCGCCCGGGTTCGATTCCCGGCGGGGTCAGGGATTTTCTCTACCTCGTGATGACTGGGTGTTGTGTGATGTCCTTAGGTTAGTTAGGTTTAAGTAGTTCTAAGTTCTAGGGGACTGATGACCATAGCAGTTAAGTCCCATAGTGCTCAGAGCCATTACAGTTCATCACTTTATGCCAATAAAAATGACGGAAACCCATATATAAGAATGGTTCAAATGGCTCTGAGCACGGTGGGACTAAACATCTGAGGTCATCAGTCCCCTAGACTACTTAAACCTAACTAAGCTAAGGACATCACACACATCCATGCCAGAGGCAGGATTCGAACCTGCGGTCGCGCGGTTCCAGACTGTAGCGCCTAGAACCGCTCGGCCATAACGGCCGGCGAGGCAGGATTCGGACCTGCAACCGTAGGGATCGCGCGGTTCCAGACTGAAACGCCTAGAACCGCTCGGCCACAACGGCCGGCCATCAATAAGAACTATCATTTTCCACACTTTTCTACAGCAAATTATAGATTCTGGATTAATACAGATCATCCTTTTTTTTTTTTTACTCGGAGAGGTAAATTACACAGGCAGGACATTGTCGGCCTGATTTCGCTAGTATTCTAAGTTTCCATTCTTACGACGTATGCCATTAAGGCAGAAATATTATTCAAAATCTTTGAGTATGGAACATCGTTCTCGCTTCGAGTGTACTACGGCAACGGTTAAATACCCAAATGACAGACGCACGTTTGTATACACCCACAAAGGGAGATGGTTTAAAGTTTCGATAATAGTAAGACTAAAATGGCACGTTGCCTAAATCAGCTGATCGTGTAATAAAAATGACACTTACTGCTTAACAGTCAAGGTGAAAAATGGAATATTCGTAGCAGTGGTAACCGACATAAATACTGTACTTTTATATTTTCTTTACTTTCCTTGATTCTTAGGAACCAACTTTTTTTGGTTTTAATTCTGTTCATGTTTTCGATTTTGTGTTCCGTATTATCTGTAAAGCGGAGAACAAACGTTTTTGGTCTAAGAGTTAGTTGGGAAGCGGTGTGTGTGTGTGTGTGTGTGTGTGTGTGTGTGTGTGTGTGTAAGGCGATGTTATCCACATGAAATGTGAACAAAAGACATGAAATGTGTGTTAAAAATTCTCACCGTAGAAGAACTTCCGAAATTAGATTGGAATCAAACACATGCTTAAATTTTGAATTTCTTCGTGTTTTATTTACTGAACCTATATTTTGGAATGATTTTTCACGACTCTCATATGGAAGTAATAGGCAAGTAAGAGACAATATCCTCCTCCTGTCATTCAGTTTCTGGTAACACATAATTTACAATATTGTATAATAATACCACCTGTACGATTACTACTTTTTCTGAGGCTGCAGATACACGCTAACACCAAGGCTGAAATGAACTTAAAGGCTGTACATTATTACAAAAACATTACCGTATGCAATATGAAATACTTAAGGAGGTACTGGAAGATTTGAAAACTAATTGCCTTGAGAGTTACAGGAAACCAATACTTTAAACAAACGAACACCTCTGTGTCAGCGTTTATTAGCCTCTCCACACATTATAAAAATTTATGTATGTACAAGGTGAGTCAGGAGGAAAGGTACAGGATTTGAGGGGTGACAGTGCTACTGATTCTGACTAAAAAAAAACTTCATGTGGACATATGCCCTATTCTGAATGGTTTCCGAGACAGAACACATTCAATGTCATTAATTTTACGTATTATTCAAACCTTGTCACTGTTTGCAACGTAACACAGTAGTGTTAAAATTGAGACGACACTTGTGGTTTATGAAGTCTAGAAGCAACCTCAAATCTACCTAGAAAATCTATCTAAGCTATAGCGGATGCGCGTCGCGCGAGATTTTCGATTTTCTCGTGCTTTATTTGCGCAAACTACTAGTCTCAGAGAAAAAAAATCAGTAAGACCTTCTTTTGTAGGCAATTTGCTTTAGTCAGTTTTGTACCGCGTCCCGTTTTCGTTGTAGGGTGCAGTTTTCGAATTACTCGAGAAAAACATACAAGAGTGATATTTAATGTGTTTCATAGTACCGGTATTTCATCCGAAGTATGGCATATATCAATACGAAGTTTCTTTTGTTCAGGATCACTAACACTGTCAGCTTTCAAATCCTTCTGACTCACTCTGTGAGTGTTCAAGATCTCCAAAATTGAAACTTCCTGACATATTAAAACTGTGTGCCGGACAGAGACTCGAATTCGGGACCTCTGCCTTTCGTGGGCAAGTGCTCTGCCAACTGACCTACCCAAGCACAACTCACGACCCGTCCTCACAGCTTCAATTCTGCCAGTACCTCGTCTCCTACCTTCCAAACCACACAGAAACTCTTCTGCGAACCTTGCAGAGCTAGCACTCCTGGAAGAAAGGACATTGCAGAGACACGGCTTAGCCACAGCCTAGTGGATGTTTTCAGAATAAGCTTCTGTGAAGTTTGGAAGGTAGGAGACGAGGTACTGGCAGAATTGAAGCTGTGAGGACAGGTCGTGAGTCGTGCTTCGGGAAGCTCAGTTGGTATGGCATTTGCCCGCGAAAGGCAAAAGTCCCGAGTTCGAATCTCGGTCCGGCATACAGTTTTAATCTGTCAGGAAGTTTCACATCAGCGCACACTCCGCTGCAGAGTGAAAATCTTAATCTCCTAAATTACTGTATCGATTTCATCCTAACTTGGTATACAATCACCTGCTGTCTGGAAATAACTGTGGGGGTATGTACCACCTACCTCTCGCTTACATGCCTAACTAAACATTTTAACTAATATTTGTAAAGTAATCAGTTTGAAGCTGTTTTATACAGAGGAGTTAGATTATTGAAGGAATCGGGGATTTACTGGTCACTCATTATATGGGAAGAAGCACTACAATTAAGAGCCAAAAGGGTGGGAATGGAAAGGGGGTGGCACTGGAAGATAATTAAGGAATATCTAGAGCAATGTCAACCACATATGTTACGTACATTACTTGTGCTCCGCCCACCGACTCACAGCGCGTACTTTTACGTATATTGCTATCCGGAAAGAAATATTGTGGGGGTAAAAGCAAATGCACGGGCACGGGTTTCTCACCAGGTATTGAATGAATGGCTTGGTGTTTAAGGCTCTTTCACACGGGAGGCCGTGCATCTGGATGCAGTGAGCCGCTTTTCCACCGACTTCGGCGCACAGACCCGAGTCCCGCCCACTGCAGCCGTCACGTGAAACCTCAAAGGAAATGCTTGCTGCCTATTGGCGTGTTGTTTCCACAACCAGTCAACTACAACATGTTAACATGTTTCTTGTAGCAGATAAGAGGCTCAGGCGGTTCTGTGACCGTGTAGGCTGCAGATTCCTTGTCTTGGGCCATCGGGTGGTGGGTATCCGGGTTCCACTTAATAGGGCAGTGGGTCAGGAGACCACTCCACAAAGGCGGCTACACGGGTAGCGGGGGCTGTGTGGAAGGGACTGGGCGGTTTTTTAGGTTAGAGGGTCTCAAGGAACCACAGAAGGGACGTCCGTCTAAAAGTGGGCAGATAAAACACGGTAAGGCAGTTGTAAAAACGATTGGTATTGTAGTTGTAAATTGTCGTAGATGTGTTGAGAAAGAACCAGAGCTCCAAGCCCTAATAGAAAGCACTGAAGCTCAAATAGTTGTAGGTACACGGAGCTGGCTAAAGCCGGAAATAAGTTCAGCCGAAATTTTTTCAAACAATCTAACATTGTTCAGAAAGGATAGATTAAATACAGTTGGTGGTGGAGTATTTATTGCTGTCAGAGGTAGATTGCCTTGTAGCGAAACTGAAGTATATAGTTCGTGTGAAATAGTATGGTTAGAGGTTATACCTGACAATCGGACTAAACTATTAATTGGATCGTTTTACCGACCCCCGACTCAAAAGATATAGATGCTGAACGGTGAGTCTCATTTCAAATAAGTACCCCGCTCATACAATTATAGTCGGTGGTGACTTTAATCTACCCTCGATATGCTGGAAAAATCATACTTTAAAGCCTGCGGCAGGCATAAAACGTCATCCGAAATTGTACTGAATGCTTTCTCAGAAAATTATTTTGAACAATTAGTTCATGAGCCCACTCGAAGCGTAAATGACCGCGAAAGCATACTTCACCACTTAGCAACAAATAATGCTAGACAAATAGTGAGTATCGTGACGAATACAGGGATTAGCGACCACAAGGCAGTTGCTGCTAGGCTGAATACCGTAACACCTACAACCATCACAAAGAAACGCAAAGTATATCTATTTAAAAAACTGATAAAAATGCTCAACGCCTCTTTAAGAGACAGTCTTCACTCCTTCCGATCTGATAATGTAAGTGTAGAAAAGTTGTGGCATGTTTTCAAAAAGATAGTATCGACAGCAATTGAGAGATATATACCACATGAAATAATAAGTGATGATACTGATCCACCATGGTACACAAAACGGGTCAGATCATTGTTGCAGAAGCAAAGAAAAAAATCATGCCAAATTTAAAAGAACGCAAAATCCACAAGATTGGCAAAGTTTTACAGAAATGCGATATATGGCGCGTACTTCAATGCGAGATGCTTTTAATAATTTCCACAACTAAATTCTGTCTCGAAATCTGGCAGAAAACTCAAAGAGATTCTGGTCATACATAAAGCACACCAGTGGCAAGACGCAGTCAACACCTTCACTGCGCGATAACAACGGTGAAGTCATTGATGACAGTGCCGTTAAAGCAGAGTTATTAAACACGGTTTTCCGAAACCCCTTCACCAAAGAAGACGAAGAAAATATTCCTGAATTCCAATCAAGAACAACCGCCAAGATGAAAAACATAGAAGTAGATATCCTCTGAGTAACGAAGCAGCTTAAATCACTTAATAAAGGCGAGGCCTCCGGTGCAGATCGTATACCAGTCAGGTTCCTCTCAGAGTATGCTGATAAAATAGATCCATATTTAGCAATTATATACAACCACTCGCTCACAGAAAGATCCTTACCTAAAGACTGGAAAATTGCTCAAGTCACACCAATACCCAAAAAGGGAAGTAGGAGTAATCCGCTGACTTACGGGCCTATATCACTAACGTCCATCTGCAGTAGGGTTTTGGAACATATACTGTATTCGAACATTATGAAGTGCCTGGAAGAAAACGATTTATTGACACATAGTCAGCACGGTTTCAGAAAATATTCTTGTGAAACACAACTAGCTCTTTATACTCATGAAGTAATAAGTGCTATTGACAGGGGATGTCAAATTGATTCCATATTTTTAGATTTCCAGAAGGCTTTCGACACCGTTCCTCACAAGCGTCTTCTAACCAAAATGCGTGCCTATGGAGTATCGCCTCAGTTGTGCGACTGGATTCGTGATTTCCTGTCAGAAAGGTCACAGTTCGTAGTAATAGACGGAAAGTCATCGAGTAAACAAAAATAATATCCGGCGTTCCCCAAGGAATTGTTATAGGCATTCTATTGTTCCTGATCTATATTAACGGCATAGGAGACAAACTGAGTAGCCGTCTTAGATTGTTTGCAGATGTAAAGTCATCAGATGATCAAAACGACTTGCAAAATGATTTAGATAAGATGTGTGTATGGTGCGAAAAGTGGCAATTGACCCTGAATAAGGAAAAGTGTGAAGTTATTCACATGAGTACTAAAAGAAATCAGCTAAATTTCGATTACGCGATAAGTCACACAAATCTGAAGGCTGTAAATTCAACTAAATACTTAGGGACTACAATTATAAATAACCTAAATTGGAACGATCACATAGATAATATTGTGGGTAGAGCAAAAGAAAGACTGCGATTCATTGGCAGAACACTTAGAAGGTGCAACAGGTCTACTAAAGAGACTGCTTACACCACGCTTGTCCGCCCTACACTGGAGTATTGCTGTGCGGTGTGGAATCCGCATCAGGTGGGACTGACGGATGACATCGAAAAAGTACAAAGAAGGGCAGCTGTTTTGTACTATCGCGAAATAGGGGAGATAGTGCCAAAGGCATGATACATGAATTGGAGTGGCAATCATTAAAACAAAGGCGTTTTTCGTTGCGACGGGATCTTCCCATGACATCTCAACCACCAGTTTTTCCTCCGATTGCGAAAACATTCTGTTGGCACCCACCTACATAGGGAGAAATGATCATCACGATAAAATAAAAGAAATCAGGGCTCGCACAGAAAAATTTAAGTGTTCGTTTTTCCCGCGTGCCCTTCGAGAGTAGAACGGTAGAGAGAGAGCTTGAAGGTGGTTCATTGAACCCTCTGCCAGGCACTTTATTGTGAATAGCACAGTAATCACGTAGATGTAGTAGTAACTTCTTGTTATTGTTGTTATGAAGAAACGCAAAGTCCAGAAGAGAAAGCATTGGTGTCATCCAATAACTAATTCTCGATTAAGCGTGGGAACTTTTCATTGTCTTCACGGGACACTTATAGCAGATCCTGGGAAGTTTTTCAGTTTTTATCATTCAATGGACTGTGTGCTGTATCGAAACCATTCTTGCGGTTGATTGACACAAACTCGAGAAAGCATATAATAGTGGATGAGAAGGTGGTTGTTGCTCCAACGTGGGTGCAAAACTTCATTGCTGAGAGAGAGAAGTGGGGGGGGGGGGGGGGGGGACATTTAATAGAATTTTAACGAGGTATCTGTCATGGGTACACATATCTCAACAAAATAGAATCTAATGTCATGGAAGTTTTTCTGAAATGTATGACCGCTGAAGTATATATTAACGAAGGGAGAAGTTGTTTCAAAGGCTCAAAACTGACAAATTGTCAGATTGTTTTTCGACGATTTCTACAGAGTCAGAGGAACGTGCGTGTGTGTGTGTGTGGGTGCGCTATTTACGATGGCGGGGCAGAGGACGGAAGGATTGCGGGGGAGGGGGGGGGGGGAGGGGGGTATTTCATTTATTTGAAAGGCGTATGTGGAAAACTGCTAGGGTGGGTAAAAAGCAACTGGGTGAACATCATCACGCTGTTGTGCCATGTGTGCTGCGAAGTTTGCATAACTTGGCTGATGCATAGCCATAGAAGTCTGTAACTTATAGTTAGCGGCCACTTCCATTATTTCAGGTTTTGCCTGAAGCTTGCTGTGTTCTGGAATAGCTACCAAGTCTTTTGCCAAAGTTTATCCTCCTCAGATGATGCTGTCCTTTATCTTCTCTAAGTTCAATGCTTCGGTGTAAAACATTATTTATGTCTGATTTTAAACGTTGCTTCTTTATTTTCGTTTTTGACGGGATCTGCCCTCCCTCACTAATACTAACTCGCAATTCGACGCTATCCCATTCAGCTTGGTCATTTCTAATCGTGTCACTTTCTTTACGTAAGTTAAAACATGTTGTGAAATGAATCGTGCAATGTGACCGCATTCAAAGGAGAAAGGAATTTGATAATATACGAGTACCGTATAACAGGTGATAAAAATGGCAGGAGGCCAGAATAAATATACCTATTTAGTTTTGTCAGTTGCTGCAGAACCACTTCTTACTTCTAGATCTTTTAACCCGGCAGTAAACTCAGCTGGTCTGTCAGACCACGGAGAAATCTTCACATTAATACTATGTCTGAAAATTAGTTAAAAGAAGCCATCTTGTCGGCACATATAAAAGATAACAATAAGAGTCGTCTGATAGGAATTAAAAATCTATGTAATCTGTAAGGGTCTGAAAGAACAGCTACGTGTTTGACGTTTGTGCGTCCAGTTTCCAGGCGCGTGCACTGACGTGTTAATATCCCTCACGCATGATAACAGCAGATTCTTCCACTTCTGTATATTATTCCCTAAAAACATGGTGGTTGTCATTAATACATTTATGTAAAACTGTTCTTACGGGTACTTAGCATCTGGCTGAGTCAACAATGTGTACCGTAGCTGCGCGTGGAGGGCGACGAGCGACTGGCGACTGATTGTGTCCCGCGTGAAAGCTCTCATAAGGCTATGTGTAAAGGCAGTAGAAGGCGATTCGCTTAACAAGCTACACTGCCGCACAGTGAGCCAAAGTCGAAGCTCCGAATCTCCCGTGTGGAAGGACGCGTAAGGTCCAATATAACGCGAGTCGCTTCAGCACTCTGCAGCTGGATGCAGTGCCTCCCGTGTGAAAGGGCCCTTATTAGCTGTAGATATTACCTCACAGGAGTGTATGAGTTTATGGACAATGCTGTTACACACGCGTAAGTAATGAAATTTAGGCAAGAATATTTTAGTTCGTGCAAGAACGTCCTTTCCACAACCGAATATATGGTAACAATATGCGCACCCATTATTTTTGAGTGGTAATCATTTAGGTACAATTCTTTTTCTACAAAGATTTCCTTAAGAAACGTTCTTAGTGGAGCGTTTCAGCACTGTAGAAGTTCAAGAATTCCCTCTGTACGTTTAGTTAAAGCATTAATCGATACTTCGGAGTGCCAGTGAAGTCTTCCGTTTCACTACAATAGTTGCACAACACTGACATTAGAGGAGGAGGGGGGGGGGGGGGGGTCAATAGTACTACAGGTGCATTCATTTCCAAGCTTTTCCAGATTAGTGATACCTGTAAACCGAAATCGCTAGAAATAAAATATATAAAATAAAATGTGGTGCTTGGTCTTATCCTTTTCCTGATTAGTTTACATGCTACATTAATTTTTAAGTTAATATGAGACGCGAAATGCTATACATGCAATGCTATACAAGCAAGAATAGGACATGCTTACGCCTTACACAGTAAGTGCAGAAACTTTCAACAGGAATGGCAAAGGCAACCAACCATAATCCTCTAAATAACCGTGAAGTATTGAAATCGAATGTGTTGTAATTCATGGTACGTGAAGCTCAGAACTCAAATAACTCATAGCAATTAGACTGAACTGTCGAATATTCTCGTGAAAATCGACTGTGAAGTGTTTCTGAGCGTCTTTAATATCATGAAGCACAGTCTATCTTTCGACAGGCGACGTGGCTCTGTGGTGTAGTGCTTACCTACCAAGTAGGCAGCTTGTGTTAGATTCCTGACCGATGCAAATTTTTAAAGGAAGATGCGTGTTCTACGAGAATTTCCGTGAAACGCATAAACACAGCTAAAAATCGGGAGCGCTCGATAATGATAAACGTTGGGTAACTTGTTACGGTAATTTTTTGTTCACTTCGAGTATCTGCGCCACATAAAATTTATCAGTACGTGTTAATAAACCCAAATGTAAGCGTCTGTTTACGAAAAATGCACATCTTATTTCTAATTACATATCATCCACAAAAATCCAATTTTCAATGTATATATAAATTCTTAATTACCGGCCTTAAAAGTATTGTTAAAGATAAATGAATAAAACTTTTCAAATTGTTATTTCATCTTTGTGAATTTTACTCTTAACATTCTTTGTTTAAAAATTTACCGCAGCTATGGATCGAATCCGGGGACCCAAATTACCGGCAAACACGCTACCACAGTCACGCTATCTGCGAGAAATTCGGCCTTGCTTTGGGATATTAAAGGCGTTCGCAGAACTTCAAAGTCTATTTTCTCGAGAATTTCTGAGTGCTGCATAAAACTTCTGTAGGATTGATATTTGAGGTCCGAATTTTACGTACGTACAATATTAAAAAAAATTAAAAATCCGATTGATGTGTGATCATATAATAAGAAATTGATTTCTTCAACAGACTAATCTATTACTGTAAAAATGGTTACAGTTATAAAGTTTGGTTAGATACAGTGCTATTTAAGAATAATTTCTGGATAAATGTTAAGTATTTTGGATGTAGATGACTGTGGGATACGAGCATCGGGTTTGACCAGTAACACAGGAAATATGTTTTAAAGCAGATTGCATGTAAACATGTTCAAAGGGAAATTTATCCTGTTGCACTCTCTCCGATTTGGAAAGGCATAGGAACGATCCATTGGAGATCGTTCTTTTGCGAGTATGCATTTTCCTTATTTTTTAATATGTAGCTTATTGACTTCAGTAGCCATGCTACTATGTTCTTATATGAGTGCCTTAAAAATGATTTTGAAATTTGTTTTGATGAAAATGAATTAAATTTAAGCCCACAGAAGAGATGCTAATCTTTGGTCAGCAATAGCATTCAAATAATTATCTCATTTAATTCGCAACAGCCACAAATTCTGTTACTAATGTCAGAAAAGCACTGAACATTGCATACCATTAGCAGATAACGCACAGAAACTCAACCTGGTGTCAAAGGATTACCTTAACCATCAACATATACAATGCCCTATCGCCTTAAGCAAGTGTTAGTAGTGACATGCCCAGACGAGAAAATATCTTTTGTAGAAGTCTTACTCAATGCACAATTATCTTTTTTTTTGTTTTTGCATCATGTAATGCTTTATAAGATATGAAGTATCAGTAACACTGAGTACTCCGGTTAAGCATTAAACCACGCGCTTGTACACACGATTTAATGAACCACTTAGTGTCACATCCTTTAGGTTCTGATATACTATGGCGTAATGAGTCTGCATACTGCTGAGTACAAATCTGCAACTGTCATTAACGGAATAGCTGATCATTAGTATTAAAGTATTCCATGTAATTATTGCTGTAGAAGTCTGGCTGGAATGTCCCATTTGTACTTTACGTGTAGCATTCTGCATCTGCTAAATACCCTTTCAACATCAATCCATGTCACACATAAACTGCTTCGACTGAATGATGACAGACAGACCAGTTAAATCTATGTTTATGTTGGCTAACCCTATTCTTTCCTTTGATAACCGAATGGTTTGGAAACCATCACTGAATTATGCTATGTGCTGCGCAATAACCAAAATTTAACGAGTAAGTAGTAATATTCTAGTTTGTCATCCTATTCAGCCTCACATGTTCATACAAGGAGCCATACGTTTGTTGGTATCTAAGTAGCAAACTTTCTTCACAATGAAATGCAGTATTTTCGCGGAACTTATTTCGGCATAAAACAGACAATATTCATAGGGGGGACCATTATGGCACCTGCCAGTTTTTTTCCGGTTCGTTCTGTTCGAAAGGAAAACAGTGGTATTAAAGAATTTAGACATTAGTAAGTACAAACTTTGTCTCAAAACTTGTTTTTTTATTAAGGCATTAAGTTACTGTCGATCGAAATATTTTTGTTATCTTCAGATATTCGACATATTTGGTACCGTTTCATAATTTATTGTTTCATATTCTGACCTAGCTGCTTTACAATTACTAAACGCTACTTGCAGCTATGAAATTCAAATAACTGCCCTTCTGCAAATATTTTACACAGAATCTTACTGTCTCTCTGCTGTAGACATCCAGGGAAACGTATCATTTCCGATAAGTGGCACGTAGTCTAGGAATTTATCACACATCCGCGCGGCGCCTTGGATGATGCGGTAAGCCACTGGGCGACGTACCAAGGCTGTTCCAGCACTACTAGTAGAAGGCGAGTCCTCGTCTTTGTACCTATGTTCTTGTTGTCTGGGCATCTCTGGTAAACCTGCAAGTTGAGTGCATATGTTCCTCATTAGAAGTACAAACCATGTAAAGCAATTTGAAACAAGTTATATTTTATCAATGTATTTAATTTTGATCATCCCAGTTTGTTTCACGCTACCGGAATTACAGGGAAGGCCCCGGTACGATAGCTGAGGGCATGGTTCCATCACCATATCTTCTTTATCCACTACAGTGTAGAATGATTCGTACATCGACATAATCCGGCTTTTGAAGTCTGACGCTAGCGAGCAAGTAATAAGCATACCACTTCCAAGTTTAAGAGCAACATAAAGCTTTAACACATCGAGTACCTGCAAAATTTTCCGTCGTTTAGTGTGTCTAACGTTAACACTATGGACATCTTTTCGCTTTACGTATGCACTTTCATCGCTTACCTTCTCTGGAGATTCTCTCAAAATGGAGGAGTTTCCGACACAATTCACTCCGTTGAAGAGGCTGGAGATAAATATCTTGCCTACTTTGGAATCCCATATGGACATGTTCTTCAGAATTTTGACGTATTGGTACCAGCCGTTGCTTCTCTCCCAGACTACGAGAGGTAACAGCCTCGAAAACTTATTCTCAAACATAGGAGTCATACCTTCTGATAAAAGTTGATTCGTAGATATTGAGTATATTAGCGTAGCAACCTATTCAAAATAATACAAAGTGAAAATATCTGTACGTAACACAGTAAAAATGAACGTTAAAATATATTCATTTGTAATAACTCACTGGCACTCACGGATACATCACCTAACCGTACCGAAGCAGTAATTATTTATCCACTACGATAGTGTGTAGCATTGTCGCTAGACTGCGCTCAATTCATATCTCGTAATCTGAGACGCAAGGGAAATATCTTTGTATTATTAGTTAGCAAGAGATATTGGTCTATTATTATTCGAACCTTATCTTAAAGATTATTATTAGTCTTGAGTAAAGTTCTGGTGATTTTCTGTTGAGAAGATCGAAAGTCAAAATTAAATTTCGCTTCCCAGCATCATTCACAATCATTTATTTTGACGCACCATTTCGTTTTTAAAATTTTCCCCAGCCTTGTTTAAATTTTACATTGTTTGCGCTGTCTTGTTCCTTGCATTATTCGAAAATAGATGTTCAATGATGCTAAACCTCCATTTAAAAGATTAGATTTAACTTTGACTTTAAATACAGACAATTATGAGAGAATAACGGCCATTGTCACTCCAGAGCTACACCTGTTTTCAATAATCATCTGTAAAAAAAATGAAAATTGCAACGTAACTTTCAAACAGTTTCCAAAGTTTTCTCGCTATTGTAGTCGTTACAGACGTAGTTGTGTGTGATTACCCCCCCCCCCCCCCCCCCTCCACCCATCAAGATCATGGATTCGCTACTGGTTCACAGATAGTTATTTGTGTGCTGCCTCCGTGTCTGGTGTCTGCATGTCTTCTGCTCGTCATGGGGGGAGCCTATTAGGTTCCTTGGTGTGAAGGTATCTCAATTGCCAGAATTTGGCTGACAATGCTAGAAGTAGTGGCAGATTGTAACATCAAATGAAAAAGCTTTGCACTTGTGTGAGCTGAAGTTCAGACCTCATTTTGAAATACTGTTGACAGTTGTTTGTGAGCCAGATGGACTGAGGAAAGTGATGGAATGGTAGCACTCTGGGCTCACATTCAGGAGGACGATGGTTCAAATCCACATCTAGCCATTCAGATTTGGGTTCTTCATCATTACCCTGAAGAGATTTAGTCAAATGCTGGGATGGTTTATTGGAAAGAGTAGGACCATTTCCTTTTCCCATCCCTGAAACATTCTGAACTTGTGTTCCATTTCTAATGACACCAGTATTGATGAGACATTATATCCTAATATTCCTCTCTTCCTGTTCAGCTGGATGGAAACGCCATATTCAATAGTGTCATTGTGCTTCTACCTTTTTCTCGTTTTCACTACAGAAGAAGGTATTTGAGACCCTGGTACTACACAACTTCACATCTGATAGATTTCTGTGGATAATTAGACAAACAGCTGCTATGCAAATGTCCAACCAGATTGTTCTCTGAAGATGAAGAAATTAACATGACATTTCTTTACCAATGTGAGGCACCGTGATTCCGTAACCATGCTTTTTCTAACATCACAAGCTATGTATCAGTAACAGCTTAGTTCAATGTCATATAAAAAAAATCTTGAAAGCAATTTCACTAGGCGTGAACATGACCATTACAAGCTGCTTTAAATCTATCTCCTTTAAATCTAGAAAGTTTTCCTAATCTACATTTATAGCATTTATGTATGGCATTACAGTGGATTCTCAGTTAAAAGTTTTAGATCTAAAGTAATACAATCACTGGAGTACAACTTCCAAACTCTTGCACACTTTTTAGAGAATGGCAAGGTGTGAAGTCTAGCTAAGAATAATTGCTTCGGTGTATGATCTCCAGTTTCCTTCCACAAAATAGGCGCAAAGTTTGAATGCTCTAGAGATACAAATAAGTGATTTGTATGTCTAGTATTTTAACTTGACCCAAAGTTTTCCATTGTCTTGAGTACAGTTTTTCCATATTCATGGATTATGTTCATGACAATTTAATATTATGTGGAAAATACCAGTATGTTTACAAATAAGATATGTTTTCTCTATGAAAAAATGGCTACATGCTGGCTATTTACATAACTAGATTTTTAAAAAAATCTTTAATCTACAACAAAATGTGATAAATGTAACCCAACTACATACTAACCATTCACAAATGTATCTGTAGAGTGGGAGCTGTGAAGAAGATACAATTTCAGTTTATCTTTGAAACTTTCATTATCTGTCAACACCCGCAATTCACAAGGGGGGCAGTCAAATGTTTTTATAGTTACATATTTTACTCTTTCCTGTGCAAAAGTAAAGTTAAGTTTTTGGAAGAAGACAAAAGAGTGTAACAGGACATGTTACTATGAAATGATTGTTGTTTAATGTGGCCAAACTGTGATCATCCATCCCTTCAGAAGTATGAAATACCAGCATCAAAAGAACATTGATAAAAGAAGAAGAGAAGAAGAAGAATCTTAGTATAGTGCAAGGAAAGAAGATATATATAGGGGAGGTTTTATTGGCTAAACCAGTTTTGATTAATAAGTCATTGTCAATCGTCCATAGATAACTCTCGGTCGTTGACTGCATCAGAACATTTTAAGAGGCATCTATGAGGTATTGGAAATGAGTTATCAGTTGAAACTGGTGTAGCCATTAAAGAATCTATATAATCACTTGAGTGTGTGAGCTTTATTGTTAAAAATAATTTACTTTCTGCCAATAACATGGAAAATATAGACAAGGTGAAGGTGCCAGCTGTATCTTGTTAGCAAGAATCATATGGACCATCCTGGCACGTTACTAAAGTTATTCAGGAAAACTGTGGAAAATCAGTATTTCTGTATTAGGTAAGAAGAAAAAACAAATGTAAAATTACAAAGGAATGGAATGACTGTCCACTATCAAACCCTTACACTGAGGAGGCGAAATCACAGTACTGCTGTTAGTTACCTTGCGGGGGGGGGGGATCCTGATTTTTGGAATGGTTAATTCCCTCCTCACCTCATGGAGAAAAAAGGTGTCTAGGCTTGGAAAGTTGGAAAGGAGATGCAGGTAACTTGGTCCCCAGCTTGAGATGGACCCACCTGTTCTGAACACAGTACTGGAATGTCACCTCATGAAGGGAAGTACTGGCAAGCTATTCTGCCACTACAAAATTTTAATTTTCTCATGTAATGTCTAGTTTTGATAAAAAAGACAAATATGGCATTCCGTGGCTTAGAGTGTGGAATGTTAGATCCCTTAATCATATTGGTAGGTTAGAGAATTTGAAAAGGGAGTGGATAGCCATGGGGTTAGATATGGTGGAAGTTAGTGAAGTGTAGTGGCAGAAACACTAGGACTGCTTTTCAGATTGGTACACTGATATAGCCACAGTATCAAATAGGAGTAATGCAACTGAACTATATTGAACAGTACAGTGAATTGATTATCATATTCAGTAGTAACAGCACAGGTTAGGGTAAAGCCATAATTCATCACATTAGTAGCAGCACAGATGCTTACCAGTTCTGCAGATAATGGAGAAAGAAAAGAATTCTAATGAGACACAAAAAAATATTTAATGTGTTAAGGGAGAAGAAAATTTAATTTGGAAGGGGGCTAAATTTTGTTAGTAAGGAAAGGAAGGAAAGGAATAGCCATAGGAGAAGTGGCTGCGAGTAAGCAATGAAAATGAAAGCTGTCTGGTATGATTTACACAGAGCACAATTCATATTATATAGGTGTGAGGGAACTGGAGACACAAGAGGGTTTCAGATAAATTGTGTAATGAGTAAAACAGAGATTTAGAAACCATATTTTAAACCGCAAAATATTCCCAGGATTGGATGTTGACTTTGATCATAATTTATTAATTGTGCAATGCAGATTAAAGATGATGAAATTGCAGAAATCTAGGAAATTAAGGAGATGATACTTGGATAAGTGCAAACAATCAGAGATTTTTGATAGTTTCAAATGGGAAATCAGGTAATTGCTGATGGAAACTGGAGAAAGAAATACAATAAAAGATGAATGGGCAACTTTGAAAGATGAAATGACAAAGGCAGAGAAGGAAAATCTTAAAGAAATCTTCGGATGAAAGAGAGCAGCTCTGATGGCAAGCCATACTACGCAAAGAATGTAAGGCTGAAACTATGAAAGAATGAATGGAAGGGTTGTATAAAGAAAAGAAACTAGAAGGCAACTTTGAGTAAATGAAAGAGGAAGTGGATGTAGATGAGGTGGATGATGTAATATTCCAAGGAGAATATTCTGTTGAACTATTAAGGTCAATTACTAAGCAAAGAATAGAAGGGTGAAAGTAGGAATGAATGAATGGAAGGGCTGTATAAAGAAAAGAACCTCAGATACAGTTTTATGTCAAGGAAAGAGAAAATGGGTGTAGATGAACTAAATGGTTCAAATGGCTCTAAGGACTATGGGACTTAACATCTGAAGTCATCAATCCCCTAGACTTAGAACTACTTAAACCTAACTAAACTAAGGACATCACATACATCCATGCCCGAGGAAGGTTTTGAACCTGCGACCGTAGCAGTAGCACGGTTCCGGACTGAAGCGCCTAGAGCCGATCGGCCACAGCGGCCGGCCGTAAGTGAACTCGGTGATGCAATACTCCAATAAGAACTTAACAGAACATTAAAGGATAAGTGCAGTAAGGCAACATTACAACGTTCTGTTAAACTATGAAGATCCTTGGGAGAATCAAAGGTGTTAAAATTGTTCCACCTGTTATGCTGGATACACAAGAAAGGCAAAATACCCTCAGACTTCAGGATAACTGTAATAATACAAATACAAATGAAATCATGTGCTGACAGGAATGAATATTAGTGAACTGTCTGTTCAGTAGAACATAGTTGCAAAATTCTAGTAGAAGTTATCCATAGAAGAATGAAATGACTGTTAAAAGACAAAGGGCAGAGTGGGAGAGGCAGACTTTAAAAGATGGGTAGAAGAAAGACAAAACCCACATTTATAGCATTTTAAGTTTTATACAAATCTTTTGATAATTCTGACTGAAATATATTCTTTTACATTCTGATGTGGTCAAAGACAAAATACAGAAAATATGTACATAAACCAGACAGCAGTCATGAGATTCAGATGACATGAAAGGTAAAAATTGAGGAAGGGATTTAGGTGATCTCTCATATTAATCCATCCGTGCAGTGAAAAAGCAGTAAAAAGCAACTGAGGAAGAATTTAAAAAATGCATTAAAGTTTGGGAAGAAGAAATTAAAACTTTGAGTTCTGCTGATGACACTGAAATTATGTCTAAAATTGCAAAGCATTTGGAAGATCTCTTAATGGAATGGATAATGTTTTGAAGTGTGTTAAAAATGACTATCAATGAAAGTGAAAGAAGCGTACCAGAAATAGAGTGTATTTGAGAGTCAGGAAATGAGTAAGTAATTAGATACTGGTACTAAAACTAGCAGATGAGCTTTGCTGTTTGGACAGCAAAATAACTGCAAATTGCCAAACTAAAAATACAGGAAACAGCAAGAAAAGGTTTTTTATAAAGAGAAACATGGGAACATCAACCATAATTGTAAGTATCAGGATCATGTGAAAGTGAGACATGGTACACAATACAGACAACAAGATAATATAAGTGTTTGAAATGTTATATCATGGAGGAACACCAAAGATTTGGAGGGTAATTCAGATTATGAATGAAGAGGTATGAAGGAATAGTTAATCTAAAAGGAAGGGAAGATAGGAGATAAAATTTGGAGAGGGAGGCCAAGACTTGAATACTATTAGTATGTTCAAATGAATGTATGTTGTCATAGTTATACTAACAGAAGATACTTGCCATGGAGAGACTAGTGTGAAAAGCTACAAAAACCAATCTTTCTACTGATGGCTAAAATAACTAAATATGACATTGAGAAATGAAAGTAACTGCAGGAAATGAGCTTCATTAGATCACTGGTGTCTACTGAGTGTAAACAATAAATACTTAGCACCTTCAGTGTTACCAATTATGCCACACAGTCTGGAGAAAATATTGAATGCCAGCATGAACAGAACTGTGTGTAATAAGATGGGTGTAATGGATTTTACTCCAATTAAAAATCAGCCTATAAGTTAACTGTAAGAGATAAGGAGCAGTTATTTAGTGTAAATGGGGATGCACCAGCTTGTTTCAAAATAGTAATTACATTTAGACTGTCTATGTACAAATGATATATAGCAGCATAGTGATAATTTGTTTTTAACATAATGCTGTGTACACTATTATTTATTAAGGCTTCCTTAGAACCTTATGGACTGATGGATGGAACCAATAAGTATGCAATGTGTATGGGTATAGGATTTGCCATTAGCCAATACGCCCTATGTTTTAATGTAATAATTTGGAGAGAGAGAGAGAGAGAGAGAGAGAGAGAGAGAGAGAGAGAGAGAGAGAGAAATATTTTGTTGTTGCAAGCTTGTGCTTTTGTATGAGATTGGGGTTCCTTTGGGAAACTGATTTTATATTTTGCCATGGATGTGGATAACATAAAATGACTGAGAAGGATTTGTTTTGATTACTTGCGTAGAGAGTTGTTCTAAATTTTTCCAGAATATCATCCTATCAACTGTCAGAGATTACCCTTAGGATCACAAAGTTCTATTAGAGAGAACACATTTAAGCAGTAAAATGAATGTGGTCTTATTACCCATTGCTGTTGTGCCACACCATTAAGTAAATAATCACATTAACAGTAGGGGATCGTGCAATAACACTGTGTTTAAATTACATCATTAATTAATTAGAAGAACATTCAGAGAATAAGAACATTCAGAGAATGAATGACTTATCCTCATATGCCTGACATTTATAAACCTAAAAAACTTTGCTCTGAACAGCTACCAATTCTAATGAATTTTGTGAAATGAAATGTGAGCAGTGTCCAGTTGCTATTAGTTACCAGACAAGTAGTAATGTTCTTTGTAGACAGGCTTCTCTCTGTTCTTACAGCATGTAGTTAACTATAGTTTTGTGCCAGATATCAGTGTGGTAATGTAATATTAAGTTATCACAAAGGGATAAGCAGCAGATATTTAATGTAACCGAGGAAACAGCAGGTAGTTTGAAAGTAGCAACTTTCTTTATAGTTTTATTGTAAGTGTGTACAAAAATCTGTTGCAGTTTACCAGCAGTTAATTGTTACTAAAGTTGTTTTATGTTGTTGATTCATACCTCCACTTGTTCCATACCCCACAAGTTCTTTTTCATCATGGGCTATACATAACTTGTTGACATAATGAATGACTGAGTGAATCATGCAAAACATAACAATTGCAGTTGTCATGATAGGTGCAAGCATTTCATGTACCTGTGTGTACATAATAAAACAGTGGATAGTTCATAATGGAATAACAACAGTGCCATGGAAACGATAAACTGCTACTCATCACATAGAGGAGACACTGAGTCGCAGCCAGGTGCAGATGAAAAGACTGCCACATATTTTAGTTTTTGGACAAAATGTCCCTGTTCAGAAATAGAAAACACTCTCACATCCACACAAGCACTACTCATACATACATCCTACCTGGTCACTGCCTGTAGCCTTTGCAGAAAAGAATACTTAAATGAATGTAATAATTCAAATTATCTCTTTAATTAGTTACAAAAAGTACTTTAATTTATGCATTATTATTCACTTCTAAGATAAAGGACTAAGAGAAGACCAACTTTATTTATCAGTGCTGTGAATTTTCTTTGGCAATTTGTATTCTGTTGTTTTGTCACTGGTCCATATATTATTCATGTGGACACACACACACACACACACACACACACACACACACACACACACCTGTGTCTCTACATTCTGCCAGCTGGACACATAATGTAATATTTCATGTGTATTTGTACTATAGCTTGACAAAATGTAGCAAATTTTCATTCCCTGTCATGTGCTGTTGTCAAAGGCTCAATGATTTTGCTATTCGGTGAATGGTCTCCTTTACTCTTAAATTACTGACATTCTACCAGAACTTGTGAACTATATTTAAATCATTTCAACCCATCTTTGAGTCGGTAAAGGATCCTTAGCAGTTCATTCACTGATTTTCCCAATGGTTACAAACTGTTTGGCACAGACATACACCTACATTTCATTTTCTGCAAGCTGAACACATGGGGCAGTTTTCATAACTAGAAAGGAAGTTCCTCCAGCATTATCCCATAAAGGTACTTGATTTCATGTGTGCCAATTGTAGGACTCAAAGTTCTGCAAACCTACTTCAGTCCACTTTTTTTTTAGGCAGGCTAGAGCTTTAGGTAAAGATGTTATGTATTAACTTTTTACACAAACATGATATCTACAGTATCTTTATAAACAATATGATGTTCACAAAAATCATCATTTGATGACTAAATGCAAAGAGAAATGTAAATAAATAAAATAAAAAAATTGCCGAAGGAAACTAGTGAAATACCACGAAACATTTTACACCCGCTGGAAACAGATCTTCCTCTGTTTCAAACTTTTCAAGAATGGTTTTAAATCTTGAGGTAAGAAATTAGTCTTCAGTTTTGGACTCCAAGGTAATTCTCAACTTACTAATACATTCAATCACTACCAATAGAGTGAATGTGTGTCCTTCAACTTTTTTCACTCTGTCAGGAAACGATGAAGCCTGGCTGTGAACAAAGTTCACAGTGTGAACATAGTTCAGAAAAGAGGGTGTAAAAGAAGTTTTGAAGGAACAATGAACATTTATTTTCAGATTGAAAGCATGATTTTAATGGTTTAAACATTCTGATGACTTGTTTAACAGCAGTCAACAGTGCTAACCACCTTATTTATTTTATTATTTGTTTATTTTATTTTTTATTATTGGTTTATCATTGCAAAATCTGTTTCCACAAAGCTACAAAAGTCCTTCAATGTTTGAACTTTCACAGTGCATGGTTTGAGGTACAGAACTATTTGTAAACTACCATTTCTACATCTACAGGGAAAATATACGAAGTTGCTCAAACATATTATGCAGTGTATGGGCAGCCATCCAATCCCTGTCAGTCCATGGCTCAGTTGCACTTGTAGTTTGGTAAAATCATTATTCAACCTGTTCTTTCAGCACCTCCAAAATTGAAATTAGAATCATCAGCATCCAGTTCAACAATTTTATCTCCAAGATGATTTTCTGTGAGACTGTTTGTTAAATGGTCACCTGCAGTAGTAGATGTTTCTCTTAAGTTTACACCAGTTTTGTGATCAAAATATGTAATAATGAGAGGAAAAACCTTAATCTAATTTGTGGTTAGATGCATCAGTCAGGAGTGAAGTAGATTTCACCTTTGCCAAATCACATTGCAATATATCTAAAGTATGATGAGCTAACACATTCATGATTTTGTCTTATGTTTTTGTAACCAAGCATGATGGTGTAGTGGTTAGCACATTGGACTTACATTTTGGAGGCAAATGGTTCAAATCCCTCTTTCAGCCATCCAGGCTTAGGTTTTCTATGGTTTCCTTAAATCAGTGCAGGCAGTTGCCAGATGGTTTCTTTGAAATGGGCACAGCTGATTTCTTTCTCCATCCTTTTATAATACAAGCTTGTTCTTCACCTCTAATGACTCTAAAGGACTCCAATTTTCTTTCCTTCCATTTTTGTACATGCACATGCAAGTTTATACCCTAATGTTGCTTGAATAAGCTTGACTGTACAGTCTGTAGATCTGAAACTATGACTCTGCTGAGCAGAATGAGACGCAGAGACTCAGTTGTAACTAACTTCTCCTTCTAACCACAAAGTTTCTCTGATTTAAAGAATGGCTTTAATGTTGCCCTAGACACTGTGGTACAGACTGCTCCTTTATGTTTCCCCCTTTTTAGGTGGAGTGGCTCATCTCCACATCCACTGTGGCTTATTGAGAAACTCGGAGCACATGGTATTGCATCTCACTTTCCTTTTGAGTCTGAAGAACTATAGCCACTGTGCAAGGAAATTCTGGTTGTAAATGTTCATTGAAGGAGCACTTGTGATTTTTAAAAAAATCTTTCCTACCAGGAAGCATTGTTATTGATGGAGAAAAAACCAACTAAATCTAACTCACACAATATAACATAACACTATGTAGCACACAATACAGTCTGATAATATAACACACATGCCGTTGACACACAGTGTGCCTTATACACAACAATGTAAGTGCATACTGTGGTTAAGAATGGAATCTTTTTATCAAACAGTTTCACCAACTTAATGAAAATTAATAATAAAATATACCAATAGAGCCAAAATAAATATCTAATTCAGGATAAATGATTTAATAATTGTTAAATCTGAGACAATGGTGTTCAGAACAACCTTTGAACAAAATCAGGACAGAACTACAAAAACCATGACTACCCTGAAAAAAAAAATTGGACTGATAATCACCTTACTGTTGTACACAGCTCATAGATCAATGACTACCATATTTAAATTTTTAAGAGTGTTTCACTGGCAAAGCTTATCTTGGCATGGAAGTGGAATAACATGTGGGGAGATGTGACCGGGAAGATCTGTTCTTGAACTAGAGCAGTGTGGGCAAGTTTTGTTGGCTGTTTCACGACTTTCAGTAACTAGATCTCACGACAAACTAGTGTGCCATAAGGCAGTGCTAGTTTTGTTTATTATTTGCTGGTGGATCATGTTTTATAATTTTTGGAATATTTTGTTTATATAGTTTTAAAAAATATTTTTTACATACATTCTATAGATAAAGAAGCACAAAAATGTATATAATAAAAATATAAGAACTGTTAACCAGGAGCAGAAGCACACATTCTTTCAGGCACGAATAATTATTCTAAAAGCTATACTATGTAATACAACAGAAACATCAAGAAGCAACAGAAAAACAGATTTCTACTCAAACTACATATTAATTTTTCCCATATTCTCAGTACTGTGCTAGGTCTTCCTTTGCACCCTCCTTAGATTAATGGTTTCCACAGCTGTGTGCAACAGAAAAGAAAAACAGAAAAAATCAAGAGAAATATTTCATACTGTAGCAAAAATGTATAATGAGTGCCTACTTATTTTGATTTTTGTACCTTTTTAATTAATTTTAAAGTTAAATCATTGTATTGTAACACTATATGTGGGAAATAATAAATTCAATGAGTAAAGCAAAAATGGTTTTGTGCACTATTAAACACAAACCAAGTAAAAATTTGGATGCAAATTACACTCCTTTTCTGAGAATGAAACAAGTATCAGAATAAAAACTTTGGCCACCAGATTCAAACAATGCTTCTGAATGATGACAGGAAGTATTGGGACTGAAATGAATAAACAAATATCAATATATTTGATTTACCCAAGTACAAATTTCAGCCACCAATCACAAATATCAATTTTGAGAGCACAATGGGCTAAAGGTAGTGCTGATTTATAAACGTCATAAAGGGGAAGTAATAAAGTCATTGCACAAAAAATTAGTTGCCCCTGTGCATGCCCAGATGAATCATTAAGCCTTGACATATGGCACTGTGATCAAATTGTGCTCACCTGTGCATGCACTGCTTCTGTGTGTGCATAAAGCAGTAGCAATCAGTGAGACATTTATGTTACAAGCAGACATTGTATGTAAATGTGAGTAGATGTAAGGACATGATAGAGTGGCAGGAAGGGGCAATCACATTTGGCCATGCCCATGGCCATATGGTGCATGAAGTTGCTGCATTTGTTGGTATTCCACAGTGGGCTGTTCAACAGGTCTACAAGCAGTTGCGTAACACATATAGCCATGAAACACAATGCCAGAATTGTGGCTGGAAAAAGATTCTGACTGAGAGGGACCAGATATGCATTTCATGGCTTTTGGATCAAAATCACATCTGAACCCCACAGGAAATGCTTCAGGCAGTAAATGAATGTCCATTTCAGCCTGTTAGCAAAACACTGGGCTAGGAACTGCATGCAATGAGCATTTGGAGTCAGTCACCTCACAAGAGGCCATTAGTCACACAGACACATAAAGACGACAACAGTCAAGTTCATCTGGCTTGAAGAATACATGACTGATAAAATAAAACATTGTCCATTGTACACTGTATTGTGTTTTATTAAAATTGCGTTATTAGCTAATTTCAGCTGTGAGCCATTATCAAGCACATTTGCTGTCGTGAAAGTATGTTACGATGGAGTACAACTTCTGGTTTTATGTACGTGACATAAAAGAATGTGATAAGCACAATACATAATACATGACAGAAAATATGACTGATAATGGCTCACAGCCAAAATTAGTTCATAGCACAATATTAATAAAACACAATACAGCCTACTGTGGAAAATGTTGCCTTTTATTAAACACTTAGAGGCTGTGGATCCCACGAAAGCCAAATATGTGACTACTTCACCCTGTTGCAACTCTATTGGCCTGCAAAATCGCATGACTTGAAACCAATAGGACATGTTGGAACAGCAGGTAAAACACTGACATCAGCATCTCTGCAATTTCACAGAATTACGTGATCAAATCCTCAGCAAGTGGCTTAATCTGGATGTGATGTACTGGAACAGCCTTGTGTCCAAAAAGGGGCAAGTGTTGGCAATGAGTCCTTACAACTCCGAAACTTCTAAATCCTCAGGTGCAATATCTTATACCAATTCACCTCAAGCCAAAAAGCAGTTGGAACAGTATTTAACAAAGTGAGGAGAGAAGTCCTGTGGTGTGAGGTTGTCACTCATTTCATAAGGCAGTTGTTATAATAAGACAAGTTATATGGATGGAATCCATATTGTTAGGCAGACATGATCAATTTATTTATTATAGTTTATTATGGACAGTAGAAAATAATTCTGCAAGGAACAGCTGATTTGAGGTAGGCGTGTCAGCCGTATTTCACAGTCTGATTTAAGACAACCAAATCCTTAGTGTAGCTATAGTTCCTAGTCCAAGGTAATGGGCAAGATTCATTTATTTAATGTGATGACACACTATCTAGCTACAACTCCAACAATCTAAGTGATTTCCTTGCTCCCCTAAACAATAAGCTTACTTGGAGAATTAATTTGAGACAACATTCCAGTAATAATATTTATTTGCGAGTGTAGTAAAATTCACTCATTGATTTCATATGGCATCATATTTTGGGGGAATTCATCACTGAGGAATAAAGTATTTATTGCACAAAAGCGTGTAATCAGAATAATAGCTGAGTCCACCCAAGATCATCCTGCAGACATTTATTTAAGGATCTAGGGATATTCACAGTAGCTTCTCAGTATATATACTCTCTTATGAAATTTGTTATTAACAACCAAACCCAATTCAAAAGTAATAGCAGTGTGCATAACTACAATACTAGGAGAAAGGATGATCTTCACTATTCAAGATTAAATCTAACTTTGGCACAGAAAGGGGTGAATTATACTGGCACTAAAGTCTTTGGTCACTTACCAAATAGTATCAAAAGTCTGACAGATAACCAACAAGTATTTAAGAAGAAATTAAAAGAATTTCTGAATGACAACTCCTTCTACTCCATAGAGGAATTTTTAGATATAAATTAAGAAAAAAAAAAGAAAAAGATATTTAAAAAATAAAAAAATAAAAAATAAAGAAAAACAAAAAACACAAAAAAATAAAGTTGTTATATTAACTTAAGTATGTTGTTAAATTAACCTAATTATGTCATGTATTAGAAAATTCGACTCGTTCCACATCATTACGAAATATCGTTTTCATGATCCATGGAACTAGTATTAATCTAATCTAATCTAATCTAATCTGAACACAAATTTCATATTGTGGAAATGAGATGCTTGTTACCTTAGGCTGAATGGGCTACTGGAAACATCTACATTAATAACTAGAACACTTGAGTGTTGAAGTAAAATGATATCAATAAGAGTTCCACGAAATTCAGACTACAAAGTTTTGGCCAGATTGTGACAAGAAGCCTTATCTTATTCTGCATAAAAACAGTGGAAGAAAGTAGATACCTTTATCCTACAAATAGGACATCAAGTGATTTGAGATAGAACAACTTGAAGAATGGAGATAAAAAGAAGATTGTACTGGCATACATAGACAAATGGTGCAGGAGGACAATGATCTGCAATTATTCTCAGTGGTGACAGGAGCACTGGTCTGTCCACAGCTTGAGCTGCTGATATTACCTGTTCATAAAGGCACCTAGACACATTAGAGAAATTTCACTTTGGTGTATTTGTTCACCGAAATGATGACGCTTATGGTAACAGCTTGTTCCTGTTTGACACGCGGATATGATAAGATACCTTGCTTAAACTCTAGTCTACTCAACTTGTGTGCATCCTTGCAACTGAGAAACAAGTCACTCTGAATATGTTGGCAGTCATGGTTGAGCAAAATTAGACTGACTTTAAAATACAGCATGTATAAGAATTAACACTGACTTATCAGACCTCCTGTTAGCAATCACAGAGAGGAGTTTGATAGCCACACTGATGGAAAAAGTACCACATCACTAAAAAATAAGTAATGTAGGATAGTGAAATTCCACTGATGCATTTGTTTAGGTAACATCTGTAAGTGATTAACATTGCAAGATCACAGCTTAACATAAATGCAAGATAAGCCATTGCAAACGTGAAATGCAGATACATTAATAATTGGTGTAGCCAGCAGAATGTTACATGCAAACGTGCGTGCATTCTGTTGGACAGGTGGTAGATGTAAGCTTGTGGGATGGAGTTCCATGCCGGTTGGACTTGTTTGGTCAGTACAGGGACAATTAATGCTGGGTACGGATGACACTGGAGATGTCGTCCAATGATGTCCCATATGTGCTCAGTTCGAGAGAGATCTGGTGATCAAGCAGGCCAACCCAACATGCCGACACTCTGTAGAGCATGTTGGGTTAAAACAGTGGTAATTCTGTTGGAAAACAGCCCTTGGAATGCTATTCATAAATTGCAGTACAGCATGTTGAATCACAAGATTGATGAACAAATTTTCAGTCAGGGTGCGTGGGATAATCCTAAGTGTGCTCCTGCTGTCGTACAAAATCGTATCCCAGACATTAGCTCCAGGTGTAGGTCCAGTGTGTCTAGCATACAGACAGGTTGGTTGCAGGCCCTAAGCTGGCCTCCTCCTAACCAACACATGGCCATCACTGGCACTGGAGCAGGAACAGCTTATATCAGAAAACACAACAAATCTCCACCCAGCCCTCTAATGAGCTCTGGCTTGACACTACTGAAGCTACAAATGGCGGTGGTTTGGGATCAGTGGAATGGGTGTCTGGTATGGAACTGTCCTTAAAGTAACCAATTTGTAAGAGTTTGTTGTGCCACTGTGGTGCCAACTGCTACCCAGATTGTTGCTACAGATACAGTATGAAGTGCCAGAGGCGTACACCAGACACAATGGTCTTCCCTATCGGTAGTACCATGTGGCCATCTAAAGCCCAGTCTTGTTGCAACCGTACATTCTCATGACAACTGCTGCCAGCAGTCATGTACAGTGGCTACATTCCTACCAAGTCTTTCTGCAGTGTCGTAGAATGAACTTCCATCTCCTCGTAGCCCTATTACACAACCTTGTTCAAGCTCAGTGAGGTATTGATAATGGTGTCTTTGTCACCTAAAAGGCATTTATGACTAACATCAACTCACCATGTCCAATATCAAAGGTAGCTAAAGCTCATGACCGTCATAGCATGTATTTAAAGCAAACCTGATTTGTTTTCTGATAGTTGCGCTACCAGACCCACTCTTTAGCACCATGAGCGAAATTTGTATAGATTTATCTTTCAGATGTAGAATCGCACCTACCAAGTTTCGTTTATGTCACACAACTCCTTATTCGTGTGATGATTTTTTCCTTCATTGTATTCGTTTTATTAAAGTTTGCCCAGGATTGGTTTAAAACCCAAGCGAAGCAAGTGGCCATTTCACTCGGGGTGCCAAGGTGAAAGGGAGTGCCACAGGTGCCCCCCCCCCCCCCCCCCCCCGTGCAAACAACACAGGTTGTTGTAAGTAGTAGGGAGATGGTGGTTCCTGGCGCATTTTGATATCGAATTGATATGCAAATTAATTAAATTGATCCATTAATTACTCCCCCTCAACCACGCCTACCCCTCCACCACCCACCCTCAGATGAAATCGTGTGTTTTCCTCAGCTCTCGCGTGAGTTCCTTTCCTCAACACCTTCTCCTCTCTCTACCCAACATTCCCCATTGGTGGGAATATTGAATTTTGGCGGATATTTCAAATTTTTGCAGAGATTTCGAACTTTGGTGGGAGTTTCTTTGTCCAATGGCTGTGCTGACGCCCCCCCCCCCCCTCCCCCCACACCCTTGAAACTGGCGGGAAGTTAAAAAATGCCTGTGCCCTTTCTGGGACTCAAACCCTGGCCCTTCTGGACGGAAAGCCCAAGTGCACCCTGCAACAAGTGGGAACAACCCAGATGCAGGAGAGGAAGGTTAGGTTAGTGCATTTTATTTATTTTGATTGGAAAACTCAAGTAAGGATCGGTCCTAATTGTATAATTAATCATACAGATCGGTCTAAAATCGCAATACAGCTCAAAAATTGACATCATACAACTGGTGTTATCCTGCTGGGAAAAAATTTCACGATACCACTCAAAAGTAGTGGCAGATGCACTCAAACTCCACCTTTCATCTACAAAAATTTACACAGATCTGTGCAAGCGACTTTGAACCCTGGCCACGTGCTCCAATGGAGTGATACATGTGTATGTAAAATGCTTGATGTCAGCGCGCAGACGATATTTGTTTTTCAATATATCGGAAGAGAGAGACGCGATAAAATCTTATAGGAGATTCTATTACAAGGAGTAGTGTAACTGGCTAATGTCTGGATGCAGATAGTTCTCTCAAAACTGCACCGATTTTGCTCATAAAACTACTAGAAATCGGCTGTATTTATTCTCATGGAATTATGACTGCTTTTATTATTCTCATCACGATTACGTGTTTAAAAAAATAGGTGTTACCACAAGTCCTGTGTTATTTCATACTTCATAACCGCTAATTATAAAGCAGACACCACTTGAATTATAGCTCATTGTGGAACATAGAAATGATAGCGTTTTTGCTGACATGTGAGTAGATTGCGTGAAACAGATTGTGATGATCAAATAGCTTACAAAATTAGAATGCAGGAATCTGCTGTATGATAGAAACTTTACAGACATGTCCGTAGAGGTGAGTTATGGAGCAAAAATATCAAATGTAAGCACGCATATGGTTTCGATGTAACAGGAGAGAGAGAGAGAGAGAGAGAGAGAATCGCGGTAAAATCTTATAGGAGGTTCTTTTACAAGACACGCTCTCACGATTTGCCTCGTAAACGCATGTGTGATATAGCTTCACATTAGTAACATGGCGCTTGCCATAGTATACAAAACAGCAACGACCTCTTGAATTATAGAATATTGTTGTCGAATGTAAAATGATCGTGTTTTTTTCTGACATGTGAGCTAATGGAGCGAAAGATTGTATTCTCTAATGTTATTTCATGTGTCTGAGATGTTTGTAATACACACGTGAATGACAGTTTATTTACAGTCACTGATTTGAACACGAGAGACACACTGAAGTCATGAAGTTTGTCCATCAAGCTGAAAGAAATTGCGTAACTTAGATGTTTTTTCTTTGGAGTATAAAAATTCTCGGTTTTTCTTTACTCCGATGATGGTTTCGAAATAACGAGGACATTCTGCGTCGATCGGTAGTTTTTGCAGCAAAATAGTGGAAGTTTTTTTACAGTTTTATACAGGGTGGACTTATGTAGGTGTCGACAGTTTGATCATTTGTAATCGACGGTTGTGCGCTTCGTTGGATGTCGCAAAAACACTGAGATGTGAATTGTACCCTCCAGTCTAACGTAAAAGCTATACCGATTTTGCTCATAAACTAAAAGAAAATGGGAACATATATTATCGTCTCAATTGTGTTTTCCTTTTTAAAAAGCGCACGATTATGAGATGCGTTGACGTTAAATAAAAGTGTTCACCATCGTAGAACGGCGGTCACTTGCTAGTGGGGCTACTGGAGGCGTGGTGGGCGAGCTCCGTAGGAGGTCGCATCTGTCATTTTAGACAAACAACCTGCAGTCAGGATAGCATTCATTTATCTCGGGTTTGTTCTGAGGGATGACGGTGTCGCGCTTTATTATATGTGTAGCTTTTGTTGGCGTCGATAACGCTGACTGCCCAGCCACATGCTTGTCGGGGATGTATTTTACTGAAGACTTTGCAGCCAGATCGGTAGGAGGTTGCTCCGGGGTCTGCGGTCACTTTAGGTGGATGGCTTCCTGTTTTCCGAGTAGCAGATGTTTGAGAAAGCCTGTGTCTTCGCATAGGTGGTGGGAGGGAGGGAGGAAGGAAGTGGGAGGGGTGAAGGGAGGTAAGAGGGCCTCTAACTTTCGGCAGTTTGTGATTGTACATTGAGGAGATCGCATGTTCAACTACTGCCCCCTCTGCAGTCTTTTAGGACGAAGATTTTCCCCAGTACATGTGTAGCATTACGACCCATTCATCACGAGTGTTGGTTTTTTTTCCACGACAATTTCGACGTGTAGTTAAAACAGTGATGCATTTTTCATCAGTTCTGGTTGCGTGTACTGGAAACGATTACCTGAGTTTCAGTGACATTGTTGAGTGGGCGTCTGTAGCGAGCTCTTGCATCAAACAGCGATAGATAGTCCTCAGCTGTAAGCTTACAAGTAATACACTTATGAAACTCCTCTCTATCCAACACCATCGCCGCGTGGGATTAGTCGAGCGGTCTGAGGAGCTGCAGTCGTGGACTGTGCGGTTGGTCCTGGCGGAGGTTCGAGTCCTCCCTCGGGCGTGGGTGTGTGTGTTTGTCCTTAGGATAATTTAGGTTGTGTGTAAGCTTAGGGACTGATGACCTTAGCAGTTAAGCCCCATAAGATTTCACACACATTTGAACATTTTTTCCAACACCATCATCTCGTCAGTTGAACATATTTCAAGAAAAAAAGAATACAGTTAGTACCTTACACCCCTATCTTTTCCCCCTCCAGCTTGTAGGTGAAGGGTAGAGTTTGAGTGCGTCTACCACTAGTTTGGAATGTTATTGTGAAACTTTTTCCCAGCAGGCTAACACCAGTTGTGTGGGAT